>NC_069501.1:920657118-920957118 GCF_027579735.1 Bombina bombina
TTAAGTAAACCTGCTACTCTGTCCCCTCCTCTGGCATCTTTTAGTATTCTTTCAATGCCAATGAACGAGAAGTATTGTGTGCCTACCCCATGTTGGCGGAAATGTTTGGCTACAGGTGACTTTGGTTCCTTATCTTCTAAATATAGGAGATGTTCTTGTATTCTGTCTTTTAGTGGTCGAGTCATTATACCTGTGTACTGATTGAAGCAGCATTTACATGTAATGAGGTAAATCACAAACTGAGAAGTGCAATCAATCCTCTGTTTTATATTGAAATTCTTATTAGTGTTGGTAGAAGTAAAGGTTAAAGCTTCTTCTATAAATTCACAACTTTTACATGGTATAGGACCACATTTATAAGAGCCAGGGTTTAAACTGAGCCAATTGCTTGTTATGTTTTTTTTTTGTCAGAGAAGTTCTTATTTGTCAGTTCTCCTAGTGACAGTGCTTTCTTAGCCACATATTTAACCCCTTTAGAGATAATGTTTTTAAACTTGTCATTACTTTTTAGAATGGTGAGACTGTTCCTGACAATATTGCAGATTTTGTGATACTGCCTACTGAATTTAGTAGTAAAGAAGATGTTATGATCCATGCAGGGTTTATGTTTCTTTGAGAACAATGTACTTCTATCTAAAGATTCTACCTCTACTAATTTTAGTAAGCTGTTTGTTGTAACCTCTTTGAATTAGTCTCTCTGTCAAATCATTTGCTTCAATTAGATAAATCTCTTTGTTAGTGCAATTCCTGCGGAGCCTTAAATATTGCCCCTTAGTTATGCCTTTTTTTGAGATGTGATACATGACATGAAACAGCTCTTAAGATAGTATTTTAGACGTGGGTTTTCTAAAAGTGGATGTGATATTGTTGGATTGATTCACACTTAATTTCAAGTCTACATATTCTATACTAAGGTTGTTGCTATTACTAGTGAAGGATAAATTAAGGCCATTATTATTCATATATGTCATGAATTTTTCTATTGTGTTATTCTCATTGCCAGACAATGATCAAATCGTCAATAAAGCGCCCGAACGGTATGATGTTATTTTTAAAGAAGAAGCTATCTGCAAAGACGCGGCACAGCTCCATCCAACCCATATAGATGTTGGCATAGGCCAGGGCAAACTTAGCCCCCATGGCTGTGCCGCGTCTCTGCAGGTAATATTCACCTTCATGTACAAAATAATTGTGGCTAAGCAGAAACTCTGCTACTTTAACAATGAAGGTAATGAAACCTGTTTCATAGTCTGTGTGTCTTTGTAAAATGTCGAACATAGCCTTTAAACCTAAGGTGTGGGGTATGTTCGAGTAGAGGGCAGCTACATCAATGGTGAGCCATTTGTACCCTATTTTCCATTTGATATTTTTTAGTTGTTGGATCAGATGAGGACTATCTTTTATATATCCAGGCAGGGCTTGTACAACTGGTTGTAAAATGTGGTCAAGCCAACCACATAGTCTCTCACAAAGCGAGCCTTGGCTAGCCACTATGGGTCTTCCTGGGGGTTTGGTTATACTTTTGTGAATGTTTGGCACTATTCTGAAGCTAGGCAATGTAGGTGCTTCAATTTGGAAGTAATAGGTAAGTTCAGGGAACATGTGTCCATTTTCCCTTGCGGTGTCTAAGAGGCTGCTTAATTTAGTTTTAAAGGATATTGTAGGATTGAATGTCAGCTTAGTGTATTGATCACTGTCACTGAGTTGCATTTTATTTCATTCAAATAGTCCTTTGTATTTAATAGGAATATTGTCTGCCTTGGTTACAATCAAATCAGGATTATTTTATAAATCACAAAGTGCTTTTCTTTCTTTAAATGTTAAGTTATCTCTGACTATCTTATGTGTTGGGTCTTCCAGAGTTCTATTAAGTTCATTTAATTATTTTTCAATAGTTCTCTGGAATAAATCTATCAAGTGATCCCTGGCGTATACAGGATAAAAATATGACCTGTTTTTAAATAAAAATGTGGTACACGTGTCTTTTAGTGTATTAGATCTTATAGTGTGTTGTTGCAAGGAGATCAGGTTAGTCAAATCCTGAAAGTCTGTGTACATTAAACCAACTGTGACTGAATCAATATCAGGTGAAGAGTGTGTAAACGGAGAATCCTTTATATCGAAAAAGTGTTTTTTTAAAATAAGTTTTCTAACAAATTTGCTAGTATCAATTAGTGTTTCAAATAAATCAAAGTTCTTTGCAGGTGCATAAGATAAACCTTTATTAAATAAAGTGATATGAAATTGTGATAAGTTAAAGTCAGAGAGATTAATTACTGCTATTTCTTCGTTGTTTTTCTTATCCTGCTGGGGTATCTAAATGATTGTTCTCCCTTTTTAGGGGTGTTAGTTTGTTGGTGTGATTTTACCAAGGATTTCAAATTTTGTCTTGTAGTAGAAATATGGTTGTTATTGTCAGTAGGTCCAGGTGTAATTGCCTCTGCCTCATCACTGGTAGTTTATACTGTTTACCCTTCTTGGTAGTCAGTGTCTATGCTAGAAAAAGTCCACTTTCCTGGAAGTCTGATTCTTAGTATGTTGTTTACCTTTATTACCACCTATATTGGTGTTTTTCTTATTGGACCCCTTGTGTCCTGTTGGTTTAGATTCTTGCCAAGAATACACAATGTCTAAATCATAATCCTTTCTGTCCCTAGGGTATTTTTGGACCTGTAAGATAGAGTCAGGTCCAATTTTTCTATTGTATTATCAAGTAACCTTCTCCTGCTTTTTGTGTTTTAGGAATTGCTTCATACAAATGATGGAGTAATTAGTGAAGTTGGGATTCCATTCCTCCATAAACACTGGATTATCCAAAGCAAAGGAGGGTCATGAATAGTCCTCGTGGGACCTTGTTTTCTGCTATACAGAGTTCCAAGAACTCAATATCCCACCATAAATTTGTCTCCTTGTATCATAGTCTTTCTAAATTAGTAAAGACTCCATCTAGATTATCTTCCCTCACAGAATCTGGTACATGGCTGTGACCTTTTAGGGCTATCTACATAATTAGCTTCCTTTTGCCATCTACTACCCCTGTGGGATAGGTGCCAGTGGCCATGTTGGGAGCTATGAGTATGCCCTTACGTAATTAAGAAAAAAACAGTGCTACAGTTAATTGTGTTAAATAAATAAGATTTAAAGCTGAATAAAGTAATAACCAAGTCACTGGGAAGAAAAACAGTGCAAATCACAACAATAAAGGAGTGCTTGGTCTAATCCACAGTCTCTTATACTCAGTAAAAAAGAGATCCAATAAGTGGATTAATAGCCAATGAATGCTGTAATCCTGGGAATAAAAGTCAATAAGTTGAATCAAAGATAAGAGTGTCCTTTCTCTCCCCCCCACAATTACCTCCGCTTTTGCCTCTATGCGTACTAGTCTGCAGAATAGCGATGTAGTCCATTGCCTGTAGGTCGGTCAAGCTCTTCAGCTGTTACCACTGTTACTGTGTCAGGTGGAATGTCAGGACTCACTGCAGACTTCTTCCCAAACGAGTGATGAGACCCCTCTGGAGCAGGTCCCGTCTGTGTGTCCCCTCGGCGTGCTGTAAGCTGCGAGCGTGTGGTGGTAGAAGGTTCCTGGTGCGTCACCAGTGAAGTAAAATGATAGGCTGTTGAAAGGAGGGAGGGGGGAGCTTCCTCTCCAGGAGGAAAAAAGCTCAACTAGCTTTCAGCAGACCAGTATGGCGGTATTCCCAGCCGCGGTAATGCAAAGGATTCAAAAAGAGGAAAGCCACGCTGAAACTTGGAATTTCTTATAAACGCGAAGTTTATTGGATAAATCCAGCCGGTATAAGTTACAGGTCACAGTCAGTGTTTGCCTGAAATGTTTCACGTGTCCTTCATGCGCTTCTTCGGAGGCTACTTAGAATCTGGTATCACAGAGTTATATGTATGTGTCAGACCAATCCGTAAGGTGAAAGAACAACACTGTCATTCATGAAAGATAATGTCACTATTGGACTTAGTTGTGCTCCATATGTAGGGGTCATCATACATATGTTTATACATAATATCAGAATTGCGATTTGTTTAACAACAAGTACTATTATGATTTAAAAAGAGTAAACACAGTTGATTGATAATAAATGGCTTCAGCTAAACACTAACCATGAATGAAAGAAACGTTTTTGTGTTATCATTCATATTCTCTGAAAAATGGTCATGAATTCATAAATTCTGCCAGGGTATGTAAACTTATAAGCACAACTGTAAGATACCACAATAAGAAGGTATGAGGTATGTCCAAAAGTATATAACTAATGTAGAAAATACTTGTCGTCAAAGCGACCAAGGTTGTAGTTAAAAAGTGGAGTATGCTATATGTTATCAATTGAGATATAACTCAAGGTACATATTAACATTGAGAACAAGTGAATAATATTATCAATGTTAATAGACCTAAGAGGAAAGAGATAAGAGGATAGGTTAATAATGGTATTAAACTAGGGGACAAAATGGTCTATATAAATCTATAATGGGATAGTTTAGGGCATTATTATAGGGAGGATTTAGAAATAGAGATCCACATCTAGACGTCTGTTACTTCCTTCTGGATACCTAGTATTGAGTTTTATTATCTAAAAAACTTCTCTTTTAAGTAAACGTGCTACTCTATCCCCTCCTCTGGCATCTTTTAGAATTCTTTCAATGCCAATGAATGAGAAGCATTGTTCAAAAAGGACTATTTGAATGAAATAAAAATGCAACTCAGTGACAGTGATCAATACACTAAGCTGACATTCAATCCTATAATATCCTTTAAAACTAAATTAAGCAGCCTCTTAGACACCGCAAGAGAAAATGGACACATGGCCCCTGAACTTATCTATTACCTCCAAATTGAAGCACCTACAATACCTAGCTTCAGAATAGTACCAACAATTCACAAAAGTATAACCAAACTCCCAGGAAGACCCATAGTGGCTAGCCAAGGCTCACTTTGTGCGAGACTATGTGGTTGGCTTGACCACATATTACAACCAGTTGTACAATATGTGGATATATAAAAGATAGTTCTCATCTGATCCAACAACTAAAAAATATCAAATGGAAAATAGGGTACAAATGGCTCACTATCAATGTAGCTGTCCTCTACTCGAACATACCCCACACCTTAGGTTACAAAGACACACAGACTATGAAACAGGTTTCATTGCCTTCATTGTTGAAGAAGCAGAGTTTCTGCTAAACCAAAATTATTTTGTACATGAAGGTGAATATTACCTGCAGAGACGCGGCACAGCCATGGGGGCTAAGTTTGCCCTGGCCTATGCCAACATCTATATGGGTTGGATGGAGCTGTGCCGCGTCTTTGCAGATAACTTCCCCTTTAAAAATAACATCATACTGTACGGGCGCTGTATCGACGATTTGATCATTGTCTGGGAAAACACTAAGAATAACACAATATAAAAATTCATGACATATATGAATAATAATGGCCTTAATTTATCATTCACTAGTAATAGTAACAACCTTAGTATAGAATATCTAGACTTGAAATTAAGTGTGAATCAATCCAACAATATCATCACATCCACATTTAGAAAACCCACATCTAAAAAATACTATCTTAAGAGCAGTTTCATGTCATGTATCACATCTCAGCTTCAAAGGGGTTACAACAAACAGCTTACTAAAATTAGTAAAGAGGTAGAATCTTTAGATAGAAGTACATTGTTCTCAAAGAAACAAACCCAGCATGGATAATAACATCCTCTTTACTATTAAATTCAGTAGGCAGTATCACAAAATCTGCAATATTGTCAGGAACAGTCTCACCATTCTAAAAAGTGATGACAAGTTTAAAAACATTATCTCTAAAGGGGTTAAATATGTGGCTAAGAAAGCACTGTCACTAGGAGAACTGACAAATAAGAACTTCTCTGACAAAAAAAAACATAACAAGCAATTGGCTCAGTTTAAACCCTGCCTCTTATAAATGTGGTCCTATACCATGTAAAAGTTGTGAATTTACAGAAGAAGCTTTAACCTTTACTTCTACCAACACTAATGAGAATTTCAATATAAAACAGAGGATTGATTGCACTTCTCAGTTTGTGATTTACCTCATTAAATGTAAATGCTGCTTCAATCAGTACACAGGTATAATGACTCGACCACTAAAAGACAGAATACATCTCCTATATTTAGAAGATAAGGAACCAAAGACACCTGTAGCCAAACATTTCCGCCAACATGGGGTAGGCACACAATACTTCTCGTTCATTGGCATTGAAAGAATACTAAAAGATGCCAGAGGAGGGGACAGAGTAGCACGTTTACTTAAAAGAGAAGTTTTTTGGATAATAAAACTCAATACTAGGTATCTAGAAGGAATTAAAACAATGAATACAAAACTATACTGAAGGTATAGAAATAGAGTGCGCCAAATAACATATAACAAAAACCAAGAAAAATCTCGTACTATATCAATATACCATAATAAATGGATATGGATTTAAACTATCATTCATTTGGTGTAACTAATTGGTAGTGAAAGAGTGTGCGTGGTCTGTGAAAACGGTTTTCCTATGTAAAAATATATAAAAGATATAATATTTCAATAGTGGGTTATAAGGGTATAGTAGTCAAATATAATGGTGATCATAAAATGGTGTTCATGAACAATATTGGCCAGTGCAGCTGCAAGCCTAATACATGTGATACACCAAAAAAAAATAAAAAATTAAAATTAAAAATTGAACATCATAATACAAAAACCCTTATTAGCATGTAAATAAAAATGAAACAGCATAAAAAAGTACAAAGACGAAAAACAAAAAAAATCAACACATACTAGTGATGCCCAAAAATATATAGGAAGTGTCCATATCCGGAAAGAGGCGGCAATGCAGACGGGGCGGCAGGAAATATCAGAGGCGGTGGAGGAATCGGGAACCGCCGGAGAGGTCAGAGGGGTGGAGGCAGGAGCACACACCGGGTGATGACACGCAGCAAACACGGTCAGTAGTGCTCAATTTGAGTACCCACCCTCTGAGACAAGGGGAACAAGAGACATTGTCTAAAGGACTTTCATTTTGTCCAACACAGCAGAGACTTGATACCTTTACATTGCAAAAAGACTTACATCGTTTTTTTAGATCCCTGAAATTAAAGTGTCATTTTTCAGAGGGGAATGTTGGTAATGTAAATTTCTCTGTCAATAAGGATAATGTATGTAACAAACTTGGGCTTAACTCACTAGGTTTATATAATAAAAGCAACTTCACGCCACAAACAGTGAACCCAGGTGTGAGTACATACATACAATTGGTTGAGAATGACATAGGGAAACTCTGTAGAAATGGGTTACCCTAAATATGCACATTCAAATCTTAACTTTAATAGAGAGGATTGGAATAATATTAGGAGTCTTAAAGAAAATACAGGCTATATTTTTAAGGAGGCTGATAAGGGTGGTGCTTTAGTGGTCCTTGAGAGAGATTACTATATACAGGAAATTTTGGGCCAGTTGGCGGATGGTGAAGTGTATCAATTGTTGTCAATGAATCCAATCTTTAAAGTAAAAAAAAGAGTTGGAAGCATGTGTCTTAAGGGCCCAGAAGATTGGAGTGATGAACACATTTGAAGAGTATTTTGTTTATAACCATCAATTGTTTCATCTATATGGCGCCACCTGGTGGCGATATATAGATGATATTTTTGGCATTTGGGGGGGGGGGGGGGGGACATTGGAACCCTGGAACAGTTTGTTAATGATCTCAACAGTGCTACACAGCATATAAAGTTCAAACTCACCATAAGTGAGGAAAGGATTGATTTCCTGGATACCTCAGTGTACAAACAAGATGGGCTGTTAGCTGTAGATCTTTTTAAAAAACAGACAGATTATAATAATCTACTGCACTATAAGAGTGCGCATTCTCCTGCTCTGTTAAAGAGTTTACCCAAAAGCCAATTTATGCGAGTAAGACGAATTGTCTCAGAAAGATTATTGGAAATGGGTGAACACTTTAAAAAGAGGGGATTACAAGTAACTTAATTGAACAGGGGATTACAGATGTACTGCAGATCCGTGGACAGAATTACTTAAGGACAAAATGAGAAATAAGAAGGATAAAAGAATGAATATTCTCCTTGGAGTAACCAAATACAAAAAGTACTAAAAAACATTGGCACATTTTACAAATTTCTAATCCAAATGTTGAAGAATTCTCTAGTCCCCCCATGGCTGCCTTTAAAAGGGGCAAGAACCTTAAAGATACATTGGTTAAAGCTGATGTGGGCCCAAGGGGTAGAATTACCCAGGGACACATTGGGCATAAAACTTGGGATGTTTTCCATGCCTTAATTGTCGAAACTGCAATAGTATCATTAAAGGCCCCATTTTTACCCATCCCTCGTCGGGTAAGAAATATAAACTTAAGGATTACTATACTTGTAACTCTAAGTTCGTGGTGTATCTAATTAAGTGCCCATGTGGTTTAGGGTATGTGGGCGAGACCACCAAGATGGTACGAGAGCGTATTAACCAACACAAAAGTAATATCAGGACAGGAAAATTGGATGCTCCTGTATCCCACCATTTTATAACTGCTGGACACCAGATTAATCACCTTAGATTCCAGGTGTTAGAACAAATTAGTCTTCCTAGGAGGGGTGGTAATAGGGTTAGGTTGTTAAAATATAGAGAATTATACTGGATTCATGAACTGGGGACTATGATACCCAATGGGATGAATAGGGAAATGGATTGGAGTGTATGTCATTAAATATGGATGATTAGGTACTTGATAGTAGTTTAACTGGCAGGTTTTTCTAAAAAAAATTTGGGTTTAAAACTTCAGGGATACGGATAGTTACATTTACTCAGTTCTTTTGATATCTTTTGTTGAAAGTCTTTTTTTGGATAGATTGGAATTTAAATTCATTTAGCTAATACCTTTTTAAATTTAATGCTGAACATGTAAAAAGATTTAAGAACTGGCATAAATTTTATATAAAAGAATTTTTTTAGGTTGACCTTTTTGGTTTTTATCCTTTGTTGAAGGACGTTCTTGGTAATTGTTTAAGAGCTCCAAAAAGTATTCTTTTTTCAAGATGACCATTTAATAAGATCTAATTGGAAGGGCAACAATTAAAATTGGCTTTTCTTCAAAAGATATTTGAATTAGCAATGTTGAAAAAGAATTAAGAAAAAATCCCCTTTTTTATGTTTTGTATGTTATTTTTTGAAAATAATACATTGCAATACAATAACTAATGACAATAAGTGTATATTCAATTATTTTTTGTACCGAGTAGATTAACTTGATGTATGATTAACAATGAAGGAAAAAAGTTTTTGTTCTCTTTATGTCCTTTGTTGAAAAACTATGATAAATGTAATTAGAGATGTAAATAATGACCACTAGATGGCATTAAGCAAAACAAAAAAAAGTTTGTATTAATTGAACACAGGTGAGAACAGGTGTGGTGGGTGGAGCCGCAGCCTTTATAAGGTTTGTTTTTAGAGTTGTATGTTAGACATGAATAAGGACATGGGTCCGAAACGTTGTCTGTTTTAAGTGGCACAATAAAATAATGATGTTTTAATACAGATGGTGGTGCAGCTATATCATTATTTTTGGACTGACTTCTTGGGACCTTGGTGCAGGTCCAATAGTTGGCACACCTGCAAACAAGCTGATTTATACCCTTGGTGCTTGTGCAATTCTTTGCTTTCTACATAAAATAATGAGTGATATCTCACAAAGTAACTCAGTCTCTGGTGCGGTAGTGAGCTGATGTAACATTGCTGCTGGTCTTGAAACTGAATGATCAATCAGTACATCTGCAGAATGGATACAAAAAGACAGCGCCTCATAGTGCAGCAAGCTCCAAAAAATGGAGTGACAAGTGAACAACAAACTTATGGAAATATACTCACAAGTATACTGGCACTCTTATTGAAAGAAGTGCAAATATGCAGGCTGACGTTTTTCAGCAGTCAGTACGCTGGATTATGGATGATGCGATGTATCGTGAGTGTGGCTGTGGGCTCTCCTCCGTCGGCAGCCGGGAGTCTCCTATGAAGACACAGTGGGAGGTATGCGGCTTCTGCTTGTAATGGGAGTTCGGTAAATGTTGACAAAAGCTAGCCGTATGTAAAGAAACAACTTGTATGTCCAATACCTCCCAAGAAACAATAAACACAAGTATTGCTAACGAAAGTCTTAAATAAAATCAAATAGTTATTTATTGGTGAGCTTAAAACGCGTTTCTCGGCCGTTTCATCATTAACTTGATGAAACGGCCAGGAGCTTACGGCCGAGAAACGCGTTTTAAGCTCACCAATAAATATTTAATTTTATTTAAGACTTTCATTAGCACTACTTGTTAACAGACGTCTAGATGTGGATCTCTATTTCTAAATCCTCCCTATAATAATGCCCTAACTATCCCATTATAGATTTATATAGACCATTTTGTTCCCTAGTTCAATACCATTATTAACGTATCCTCTTATCTCTTTCCTCTTAGGTCTATTAACATTGATACTATTATTCATTTGTTGTTCTCAATGTTAATACGTATACACCTTGAGTTATATCTTAATTGAGAACATATAGCATACTCCACTTTTTAACTACAACCTTAGTCGCTTTGACGACAAGTATTTTCTACATTAGTTATATACTTTTGGACATACCTCATACCATCTTATTGTGTTGTCTTGTATATCTTCTAATCAGTGTCATATTGACATCCTTAGGTTTATAATAACTTTACCATGTCCTTTCAATTTGCGTTGTAGTTTTATAAGTGGGTATGATCAACATTTTTAGTATATCTGATTGATCCCTTTTTTTAATCATATCTTTACAGACATATATTGGTTATCATTGCGCCACTCCTTATTTCTTATCTTTTTTTTGTATCAAATAGGCTATGTTTACATTTGTTTTTTTATTTATGTTTTTTTATGTATTTATTTCATCCTTTGCCATTTGTGTGCTATATGTTTAAATTGATTCATTGTTATAGTAACCTTATCTATTTCAGCTAATAGCACTTGTTAAACAAATTGCAATTCTGATATTATGTATAAACATATCTATGATGACCCCTACATATGGAGCGCAATTAAAGGGCCACTAAACCCAAAATCTTTCTTTCATGATTCAGATAGAACATACAAATTTAAACAACATTACAATTTACTTCTATTATTTATTTTGCTTCATTTTTTAGATATCCTTATTTAATGAAAAAGCAATGCACATGGGTGAGCCAATCACTTGAGGCTTCTATGTGCAGCAACCAATCAGCAGCTACTAAGCATATCTAGATATGCTTTTCAGCAAAGAATATCGAAAGAATAAAACAAATTAGATAATAGAAGTAAATTAGAAAGATGTTTAAAAATGCATTCTCTTTCTAAATCATGAAAGAAAAAATGTGGGTATCATGGCCCTTTAAGTCCAATAGTGACATTATCTTTCATGAATGACAGTGTTGTTCTTTCACCTTACTTGTGCTCTCCATATGATTGGGATATCTTTATTGGATGTTGTAACATCGTTACGGATTGGTCTGACACATACATATAACTCTGCGATGCCAGATTATAAGTAGCCTCCGAAGAAGCGCATGTACGCATGCGCGATATGCGTCAGGCAAACACTGACTGTGACCTGTAACTTATACCGGCTGGTTTTATCCAATAAACTTCATGTTTATAAGACTTTCTACGTTTTTTTTTCCCCTTTTTTTGAATCCTATATATATATATATAAAGTCAAAATTAAACTTTCATGAATCAGATGTATGTCATTTTAAACCAACTTTCTGATTTACTTCTATTATAAAATTTGTTTTGTTTTCTTGGTATCCTTAATTGAAAAGAATACCTAGGTAGACAAAGCAGCAACAAGGCACTACAGGAAGCTAGCTGCTGATTGGTGGCTGCACACTCCTGTCATTGGCTCACAACTTGTGTTCAGCTAATTCCAAGTAGTGCTTTGCTGTTTCTTCAACAAGGGATACCAAGATAATTAAGCACATTTCATAATAGAAGTAAATTGGAAAGTTGTTTAAAGGGACACTGAAGCCAAAATTTTTCTTTCGTGATTCAGATACAGCATGCAATTTTAAGCAACTTTCTAATTTACTCCTATTATCAATTTTTCTTCATTCTCTTGCTATCTTTATTTGTAAAAGAAGGCATCTAACCTTTCTTTGGTTCAGACCTCTGGACAGCACATTATTTATTGGTGGATGAATTTATCCACCAATCAGCAAGAACAACCCAAGTTGTTCACCAAAAATGGGCCGGCATCTAAACTTACATTCTTGCATTTCAAATAAAGATACCAAGAGAATCAAGAAAATTTGATAATAGGAGTAAATTAGAAAGTTGCTTAAAATGTCATGCTCTATCTGAATCATGAAAGAAAAAAATTGGGTTCAGTGTCCCTTTAACATTGCATCTGAAGCATGAAAGAAAAACGTTTGGGTTTTATATCCCTTTAATGTTTTTTAGACAAAGTTCCCAAGCAGGGAACCTGTTTGCCCAATGTTAAAAATTGAAGCTTATGAGATTTTTTGTTAGCCCACTCTTCAGAAAGTACAAAATGAAAACTATTTGTACGACCATAAGACTCTAATAATTTGGTCTGTGCATGTTATTGCATGAAAATGTTTTCAGAAAGGGAACCTGTCTGTACCCCCTCTGGCCTTTGCGGTAGCATCAGGCTGTCAAAATGTAACATTGCACAAGCAAACACTCGTACAGCCCTGCTCTCGCACAGCCAAGTGTATGACAGAAGGGCCTGTCAGTCATCCTGAAAGAATAAGTTTTGGATGTTTGACATCCACTACCTCTGAGGATTTTGAGATGCTAAAAACCAGCAGTGAAAAGAATAGTGCTTCTTAATTTTGGGTTGCAAATATGCATGAGCACGCCTGCACTAAAACAGCACTTAAGACGCTTATGCAGCTTTAAAAATGGGTTTTCTTAGTATCTTTAAAGAAATTAAAAGGAAAATCATATATACATTACAGTTGTATAGTTGAATTTTTAAATCAACTTATTCTTCAAAAAAATGATATTTTGTATAGGCTCACTTACATTATAACACTGACGTAAAATAATCATCCCTGACAATGAAATCAGAAATACTGTAGGTTAAGTTTTCTAATGAATCCTATAAAATGTGCTTAGATTATAGAGGACAAATAACTCATATTTAATCATACAAATTATGGAACTTAAATAATATAAAAGGTAAAGGAATGGGTCACTCTGTTCATGTTCTACTTACAAAGCAGACCTATGATTTTCCTACTTTGCTTTTACTTTAATAACAGAATTTAGCTTTCAAGCTAGGCTGTCCAATAATATATTACCTACTGCTTTAACAAACCCTTTAAGATTCCTCCCACTTAATATAATTGTCCTAAGAGCCAACAAACATGTATCACTGCTGTTCTGAGAAGTCACTGATCATCAGCAGTCAGGTACACACAATTATCTTTTTGTTATTTAATAATAGTGCCTAATGCCTTGGTATTAGCAAGTAACAGTAGTGAATGCAACAGAAGTGAGCAATATGGCTGTACTTGAAAGAAAAAATAATAGATAGATAATTACTTGATAGATCAGGTTTATATTTTAGTGTTTATTTTTGTAAGCGTCAGAATCACTTTACAGCTTTTTATCCTCATAAATCCTTCAACCTACATTATGCGCTTCATTCATTTTCTTTTTTTATTTCCTTACTGCTTTTATTTCCAGGTGGGAGGATCTACCTTTGTCTTTTTTGAGATTTAAGATTTTACAAAGCAGTTTAAGACTATTAAAGCAAACACAATTATTTTCTTACTTCTTTTTCGCATGCAGGCTGTCCATTGTGCAGGTTTCTCATAACTTTACTTAAAGGGACAGTCTACTCTAAAAATAAACTTTCATGATTCAGATAGGGCATGCTATTTTAAACAACTTTCCAATTTAACTTTTATCACCAATTTTGCTTTGTTCTCTTTGTATTCTTAAATGAAAGATAAACCTTGAAGGTCACCTCTTATCTGAATGCATTTTGACAGTTTTAACCACTAGAGGGCATTAGTTAATGTGTGTCATATAGATAACACTGTGCTGACGTATGTGGAGTTACCTAGGAGCCAGCACTGATTGGTTCAAATGCAAGTCTGCCAAAGAACTGAAATAAGGGGGCAGATTGCAGAGGCTTAGATACAAGGTAATTACAGAGGTAAAAAGTGCATTAATATAACTGTTGGTTATGCAAAACTGGGGAATATGTAATAAAGGGATTATCTATCTTTTTAAACAATAACAATTCTGGTGCAGACTGTCCCTTTAAGAATCATTTAGTTTAAGTAATTGCTTATATTACAGAAATGCAAAATTCCATCCTATTTCTTATCAAGTGTTTTGTGAGAGTTTTTAATCTTCATAATCTTTTGTTTAAATCTATGCTATTTACATAAAAAAAAACATAGCAAATGCAACCTACTTCTCTTGGTGGACAGTTCTGGCAGTGAAACATAATTCCCCTAAAGCTCAGTTTTAGAGTTTCCAGAAATAATACAAATATGATAAAACAGTGGAGGAGATAGCAGATTGTTTCTGTGCTGGGGCTAAGATATTGATTAGGAATCAGATTTGCATTGTCATATATGGAGAAAACAAGTGATGTAGGAATCTATAAGGCCTATTATATGTTGGTAAAAAGGTTGTTAATATATAGACAGGAACGGCCAATCACTTCACTTCTGTAAGTTATGGTTGTCAGTACATGTCACTCAAACAACCAATAGCAAGACACTTCTTGCAACAAAAACATTTGGTGATTGACTTTAGATTCATCTTGATAGATCATGTCCCATCACTGAGCTGGGGTGGGTTACAGGGTTAAAGATTGACAGGACTAAGACTTCTATAACAAGAGGCTATGTGGATACACAAACTTGACAGAGTGGCAATGTTATCCATGAGTGTCCTATAAATAAAGACAATGGATTCAAATTATCTTTAAGACATTACATTTCACTGATGCCATATTTTGCTTCACTACTAACCTATGACTTTGCATCTAATTTGACCTAAGGGTATAGACATTGACGATGAAGAGGGACTTAATTTGCTAACAATTCTACTGCTTGATTAATAGTTCATTTAGACCATTGGTTTTCAAACCTGTCTTCAGGCTTCCCTAATAGGCCAGATTTTGAGGATATCATCTGAACTGGAGCACAGGTGAAACAATCAGCTGATTAGGAAACATGGTTATTTTACCTGTTCTCATCCAAGGTAATCATGAAAATCTGGCCTGTTAGGGAGATCTTAGAACAGGTTTCAAAACCTGTGATCTAGACTACTATTTTTTGTCAAATGTTCAAGTTTGTCACTGCTAATGTGCTATTTGCTAGCTTTTACACACAGGGATTAATAAGGATAATATTTTAATCTTAAATACTGTTATTTGAGATTATCATATGCCATAACATAAGCATATATACATATCTGCAGAAGTTATTCTAATAAGAGTGCTGAATTCCCTGACATTTGTTGATGCATGTTTGATTCTTCTTTGTTTAGGCCACATGCAAATCAGACAAACACACCTGTAGTCAGAGCATGCAGACCAGGTAATATAGTAAGGGCATAACATTAATTACAGAGCTAAAACCAACTACTAGTCTTAAAATAAGCTGCACTGGAGGAAATATAATGTACTACTTTGGGAAGAGAAGAAGCTTGAACGCTTCTGTGAAATGTACATGGTCACCTACTAAAAGTGGGAACTAATGAATATGCTGATTAGATGCTAAAATGATGATATTCTAAAAAACATTTAAATTTAATAAAGGAAAACACTTAAGGAAAAGAAAATGTATGCTTACCTGATAAATTTGTTTCTTTTTAGACACAATGAGTCCACGGATTTCATCCTTACTTGTGGGATATCATCTCCTGGTCAGCAGGAGGAGGTAAAGAGCACCACAGAAGAGCTGTATATATAGCTCCTCCCTTCCCTCCCACTCCACTCATTCGACCGAAGTTAGGAAGAGAAAGGAAAAGCCAAGGTGCAGAGGTGACTGAAGTTTAACAAAAAATAAAAACCTGTCTCACAGAAACAGGGCGGGCCGTGGACTCATCGTGTCTAAAAAGAAACACATTTATCAGGTAAGCATACATTTTCTTTTCTTTATAAAGACACGATGAGTCCACGGATTTGTGGGATACAATACCAAAGCTATAGTACACGGATGAAGGGAGGGACAAGACAGGGAACCTAAATGGAAGGCACCACTGCTTGAAGAACCTTTCTCCCAAAAGCAGCCTCAGCCGAGGCAAAAGTATAAAATTTGTAAAATTTGGAAAAAGTGTGAAGAGATGACCAAGTTGCAGCTTTGCAAATCTGTTCAACAGAAGCATAATTTTTGAATGCCCTAGTGGAATGAGCCGTAAATCGTTCAGGAGGCTGCTGTCCAGCAGTCTCATATGCAAAACAGATGATACTCTTCAGCCAAATAGAAAGATAGGTAGCCGTAGCTTTCTGACCCCTACGTTTCCCTGAAAAAACAACAAACAAAGAAGAAGATTGTCAAAAATCCTTAGTCGCTTGTAAGTAAAACTTTAAAGCACGGACTACGTCTAAATTATGTAACAGACATTCCTTCTTAGAAGAAGGATTAGGACACAAAAAAGGAACAACAATCTCCTGATTAATATTCCTGTCTGAAACAACCTTAGGAAGAAAACCAGGTTTAGTACGTTACACCATCTTATCCGCATGGAGAATCATATTGTAATGCCGAAAGCTCAGATACTCTTCGAGCAGAAGAAATAGCAACCACAAATAAAACTTTCCAAGATAATAACTTAATATCTATGGAATGCATAGGTTCAAACAGAACCCCTTGAAGAACTCTAAGAACTAAATTTAAACTCCAAGGAGGAGAAATTGGTCTAAACACAGGCCTGATTCTAGTCAGAGCCTGACAAAAGGATTGAAAATCTGAAACATCTGCCAGACGTTTGTGTAACAAAACAGATAAAGCAGAAATCTGTCCCTTTAAGGAACTTGCTGACAACCCCTTCTCCAATCCTTCTTGGAGAAAAGACAAAATCCTGGGAATCCTAACCCTACTCCATGAGTAGCCCTTGGATTCACACCAATAAAGATATTTACGCCATATCTTATGGTAAATTTTCTTGTAACAGGCTTATGTGCCTGAATTAAGGTATCTATGACCGAATCAGACAAACCTTGCTTAGATAAAATCAAGCGTTCAATCTCCAAGCAGTCAGCTGCAGAGAAACTAGATTCGGATGATGGAAGGGACCCTGAATGAGAAGGTCTTTCCTCAAGGGGAGCTTCCATGGTGGCTGAGATGACATGTCCACCAGAACGGCATACCAAATCCTGTGAGGCCACGCAGGGGCGATGAGGATCACCGATGCCCTCTCCTGTTTGACTCGAGCAATCACCCGGGGAAAGAGAGCAAATGGAGGGAATACATAAGCTAGGCTGAAAGACCAAGGCACTGCCAAGGCATCTATCAGCTCAGCCTGGGATCCCTGGACCCGTATCTCGGAAGCTTGGCATTCTGAAGAGATGCCATGAGATCCAACTCCGGCCTGCCCCATCTGAGAATCAGTTTGGAAAATACCTACGGATGGAGTTCCCACTCTCCCGGATGAAATGTCTGTCTGCTCAGAAAATCTGCTTCCCAGTTTTCCACCCCTGGGATGTGGATCGCTGACAGATGGCAAGAGTGAGACTCCGTCCACTGTATTATCTTGGCTACTTCTGTCATCTCTAAGGAACTCCTTGTTCCTCCCTGATGATTGATGTAAGCTACCATTGTTATATTGTCCGATTGGAATCTGATGAATTGGGCCGAAGCTGAGGCCAAGCCCGAAGCGCATTGAATATTGCTCTCAACTCTAGGATATTGATGGGAAGGAGAGACTCTGCCTGAGTCCATACGCCCTGAGCCCTTAGGGAGTTCCAGACTGCTCCCCATCCTAACAGGCTGGCATCCGTTGTCACTATCACCCATGAGGGTCTGCGGAAGCATGTCGCCTGGGATAGATGATCCAGCGACAACCACCATAGAAGAGAGTCCCTCGTCTCCTGATCTAGATTTATTTAAGGAGACAAATCTGTATAATCTCCATTCCACTGCCAGAGCATGCTTAATTGCAGAGGCCTGAGATGAAAACGAGCAAACGGAACAATGTCCATTGCCGCCACCATCAATCCGATTACCTCCATGCACTGAGCCACTGACGGACGAGGATTGGACTGAATGGTTCGAAATATATTCTGAATTTTTAACTTTCTGACCTCCGTCAGAAAAATCTTCATTGAAATAGAGTCGATTAGAGTTCCCAGAAAGGGTACTCTTATCTGAGGAACTAACAAACTTTTTTCCAGGTTTACCTTCCACCTGTGAGTCCTTAGGAAGGAAAGCACAATGTCGGTATGGGACCTTGTCAGTTGAAATGACACCTGGATCAGTATATCGTCCAGATAAGGCGCCACTGCGATGCCCCGCGGCCTTAGAACCACCAATAAAGACCCCAGAACTTTTGTGAAACTTCTGGGCGCCGTGGCCAGACCGAAAGGGAGAGCCACAAACTGAAAATGTTTGTCCAGAAAGGCAAAACTCAGGAACTTGCGATGATCTCTGTGGATAGGAACATGAAGATA
The DNA here is from genome assembly GCF_027579735.1 of Bombina bombina. Lineage (NCBI taxonomy): Eukaryota > Metazoa > Chordata > Amphibia > Anura > Bombinatoridae > Bombina > Bombina bombina. The sequence continues at coordinate 920,675,814 of NC_069501.1, forward strand.
TGCATCCTTTAGATCCACTGTTGTCATAAATTGACCCTCCTGGATCAATGGAAGAATGGTACGAATAGTTTCCATCTTGAAAGATGGAACTCTGAGAAACTTGTTTAGACTCTTGAAGATCTAAGATAGGTCTGAAAGTTCCCTCTTTTTTGGGAACTACAAACAGATTTAAATAAAACCCCTGTTCCTGTTCCTGAATTGGAAAGGGACAGATTACTCCCATGGAGGAGAGGTCTCTTACACAGCGTAAGAACGCCTCTCTTTAAATCTGGTCTACAGATAATCGTGAAAGAAGAAACCTTCCTCTGGGGGAAGAATTTCTGAATTCCAGTTTGTATCAATGAGACACTATATTTATTGCCCAGGGATCCTGAACATCTCTCATCCAAGCCTGATGAAGAAAGACAGTCTGCCCCCTACTAGATCCGGTCCCGGATTGGGGGCCAACCCTTCATGCTGACTTGGGAGCAGCAGCAGGCTTCTTGGATTGTTTACTCTTGTTCCAAGACTGGTTGGGTCTCCAGGTAGACTTGGTCTGCGAATAGTTCCCTTCCTGTTTAGAGGAAATTTCAAAAGGAACGAAAATTACTCTGTCAACCTCTCTGTTTGGATTTCTTATCCTGAGGGAGAAGATGACCCTTGCCTCCTGTGATGTCAGAATTTTTTTTCTTCAAGTCAGGTCCGAACAGGGTCTTCCCCTTGTAAGGAATAGCCAAAAGTTTAAACTTGGATGACATATCCGCAGACCAAGATTTCAACCATAAGGCTCTGCGTGCTAAGATGGAAAAAACGAACTCTTAGCCGCCAATTTGGTAATCTGCAGAGAAGCATACATAATAAATGAATTAGCTAATTTAGAAGCTTTAATTCTATCCTGTATCTCTTCCAAAGAGGTCTCAGTTTTAAGAGATTCTTCTAGAGCATCAAACCAATAAGCAGCCGCTCTTGTAACCATAACAATGCAGGCCGCCGGTTGCAATAGCAACCCCTGATGAACATAGATCTTCTTAATTTCTTATCCATAGGGTCTTTGAAAGCACAACTATCCTCGATAGGAATAGTAGTTTGTTTAGCCAGAGTGGAAATAGCTCCTTCCACCTTAGGGACCGTCTGCCAAGAGTCCCTAATAGCGTCAGCTATCGGGTACATCTTCTTGAAAACAGGAGAAGGAGAGAATGGAACACCTGGTCTCTCCCATTCCTTAGCAATAATCTCTGAAGTTCTCTTAGGAACTGGAAAAACATCAGAATAAGAAGGGACTTCTAGATATCTGTCCAACTTACTCAATTTCTCTGGAGGAACTACAATTGAATCACAGTCGTCCAGAGTCACCAAAACCTCCCTCAATAACAGGCGGAGGTGTTCAAGTTTAAACCTGAAGGAAACCACTTCTGAATCTGTCAGTGGCAAGACACTCCCTGAATCAGAAAGTTCACCTTCGGATAGGACCTCCATACTCTCCAATTCAGAGCCCTGGGAGGGTACATCTGAGATCGCCATCAAAGCATCAGAAGATGTATGGACCACGTGGGTTTCCTTCCTTCTGCGTTTGCCTTGAAATACGGGAAAGGCAGATAACGCATCTGAAAGTGTAGATGACATAACTGCTGCTATGTCCTTTAGTGTGATCGCAGCAGACGCTGCAGAGTTAATTAGCTCCGCTTGAGCGGGCGTTAAGGGCTGTGACCCTTGGGGAGAAAGTTGCGGCATACTCTGAATCTCATCAGTTGAACCCTGGGAAGCATCTGCATTTATCAATTTTTTATCAAGAAAAATGTACTCTCTAAACTGTAATGCCCTCTCAATGCATGAGGGACAAAAAGTAACAGGAGGTTCCACATTGGCATTCAAACACATGGAACATGTACTGTTCAGAAGATCTTCCATGATAAAAATAATGCAAAACAAATCTTGGTCGTGGCTCCTTTAAATATATAATCTGATAATTTATAAGTCAGAAAAAATTTAAGGTAACAGTCCTAACATGGATGCTGTCTGTTAAAACCCTCTGGAGCAGAGAGTATACTGTGCCTTTAAAATTTAAACATTAACAATTTTATTGCACCAAAAATACACTGACCGTTAAACCTAGATACTGTATAACTAAGAGAAAAAAGTGCACCTCTCCGCCTCAACAGCACTGCTGAGGCGCCTACCTGCCCCCACGGTACACCGACCACTGCTTACTGAACTTCAGAAAGCCTAAGACCGCCTGCTTTAACCTATAACCATGCGGTCTTAGCGAACACCTTGCTGCCTGTTGAAAACTCTGCCGGATGTCAGGAATAACCATGCGGTCCTTCCGGAGTAGTAAAAAAACTGTGCGGCTTCCCCTGAAGCGCGCAAAGTTAACCCCGCCCTTCGTGGGCTGCAAAGGATAAGTTTTTAATTTTCCGGTTAAGCAATATAACATTCGATCGCCGGACAAAACAACAAGTAGCCCAATAAACTAAGTACTGAAACAGTAAACACGTACAGCCCTAAATCAGAGTCTTAAGTATCAGAGCTCTGCTAAAAGCACACAGATTAATTCATCACAGTAGGAGCCTTTAATAATATAGTCCTTCGTCGTGACTCACTCCCACCGCATCTCTCTCAATCTTCCCTGAAAGTCAAGTGGTACATAGAAATGAGGGTAGCCCTGACAATAAAGGATTATTTCCCCACTAACAGATAGGTAATAGTTACAGCCGCTTCTGAGGTAATGAATATCCCAGAAAAGTAAAGAGCTGCACATACCTCTATGCTGAGCGACAGCATGACTGATCCCACATGATCAAGAGGTCTTCTCCCTCCTGTAGTTCTGTGGAGACATACAGGGTCTTAGTTAATATCTGCTAAGACCATCATCTGCAGGGCAGCACTCAGTCTGGGAGGCGCAGTGAGAATTTTAATCCCACCAGTTCCCATTGCTTTAAAGTCACCTGTAGCTCTACTCTAGAGGCTGACAAGGAATACGCTACAACCTATAATAAAATAGCACTCACTGGTACCATTTTAAAAATAATAAACTCTTGAAGAATCTAAACTAACACCTCACTTTACCTCTTCCTATCACTAACACAGGCAAAGAGAATGACTAGAGTGGGAGGGAAGGTAGGAGCTATATATACAGCTCTGCTGCTCTTTGCCTCCTCCTGCTGACCAGGAGGCGATATTCCACAAGTAAGGATGAAATCCGTGGACTCATTGTGTCTTTAAAAAGAAAGTATACTTTCATTATTTAAATTGACCTGCTTTTACTGTAAAAAAAAACAAAAAAACATTTTATGTATGGTAGCAATTTTACACATTTTTTTTTCTCCTTATTGGCCTCAGCAAAGAAAAGAAGGCTTTTCAATAGGTTTAACACTGAACTGCTGTTGAGTTGTAAAACACTAACAAAATGACAGCTTCAAATTATGTTGCGCTATTTCTAGTTTAATGTAGTGCTAAAACTGCTGATATTGATATCTATTTAATGTCCCTTTATTTGTTATTAAAGGGACATAATACTTATATGCTAAATCACATGAAAGTGATGCGGCATTACTGTAAAAATCGGATAAGAAAATATCACCTGAACATCTATATATAAAAAAGGAAGATATTTTTTACCTCAAAATTTACTAAAAATAACAGATTCTATAACAAAGTAACTAAGTCTGTATATAATTGTAATGAATCTTAAATATGTAGGTTTATGTGATGAGGGGGAGAAATGTTTTTTTTACCAATAGCAAAGCTGAAGAGATTACAATTTCATAAAATGTCAAATCATGAACTCTTTTTAGGCCTTTTGTTTTAGAGCTTCATAATATAAACAATGTTTCTAAAACCATTTGAATACACTGTTGTAAGCTGTAAGATGCATCCTCTGAGCACAGTTTACAAATGCAGCACTTTTTTCTTAAAGTGATTGTAAATTTTAATGACTTACGGCCCAGTATCTATAAATAATCTTAAAAAACAGGGGCACTTTAATTCATTAAAATTTTGAAAGATACTTCATTTTTTAAATATTTATCATTGTGTGATAGTAAACATACCGCCGGCTTCCTCCAATCGTTGCGTGTCCCATATGGCGCCCAGCTCATGAGGAACGCAACAATTGGAGGAATCTGGATTAGTCATTAATCTGCTAAAGAAAGTAGGAGATGCGTGCGGAGGAACGGCGGTATATTTACCAGCACTCAATTGTAAATATTTAAAAAATGAAGCGTCTTTCAAAATTTTATGAATTATAGTGCTCATGTTTTTAATATTTTTAGATACTAGGCAGTAATTTGTTACAATTTACAATCACTTTAAAATAACATACATACGATTTCTTAAAATATCTCCAAATTTTTCATAAACATGTTACTACAGTAAAGCATTAGAGAAATATTCTTGAAAATGAATTATATCTTTGAATAGCAGTTAAAACTTAAAATACTTAAAGGGATACTAAACCCATTTTTTCCCATGATTCAGATAGAGCATGCATTTTTAAGCAACTTTATAATTTACTCCTATTAATAATTTTTCTTCGTTCTCTTGCTATCTTTATTTAAAAAGCAGGAATGTTAAGCTTAGGAGCCAGCCCATTTTAGGTTTAGCACCATGGATAGCGCTTGCTTATTGGCGGCTTCCATTAGCAAACCAATAAACAAGCATAACCCAGGTTCTCAACCAAAAATGAGCCGGCTATTAAGCTTTACATTCCTGCTTTTTAAATAAAGATAGCAAGAGAACAAAGAAAAATTGATAATAGGAGTAAATTAAAAAGTTGCTTAAAATTGCATGCTCTTTCTGAATCATGAAAGAAAGAAAAATGGGTTTAGTATCCCTTTAATGCAAAATTAAAGAGGTATTGCAAACTTCCAAACAATGAAATAATTACTCAAATGGACATTAAACACCTATTGCTTTTGTGTAAAAAATTTGCTTTGTCACACGTTACCTAGATAGGCTGAAAAACAAACTGTGACCTAGTTTTTTTTTCTTAAATGTTGTAAATGGCCTAAACCAGCCATTTAAAGATGGAATCAATATTATATGATGATACATTTAAAGGGATATCCTAGTAAAAATATTAAATGCTCTAATTCGCCAACACATAAAGACAGAGTTTGCAAGAAACTCTAGTGTTGAAGTAAAATAAATAAAATTAGAGCATTTCATTGTTCTATTAAAACGTCTCTTTAAAAGACGGCGAATGAGACTATGCTTTCTCTCTTATGTCAAACCCGATACTTAAAATATAGCAAAAACAAAATAAAAACCAGAGAAAATATACTCTAATATGAAAATGGCTTGTACGGTGAATTGTGGCAACAATGCCTATGTATTAAATCAACTGGGGAAAATTGATTTTTCTGTTTACACATTGCAGATTACAACATAACACAAATTAATATTGATTAGTGAAGCCAGAGTTCATTTAAGAAAATTAGGTAAACCTATTTAAACAACACAATTAACACAGCGGATTTAAATCATTATGTATAATGTTTATTTTCTTGATAACATTTTCAGCTACTGTAACTCCATATCATTTCACAAAAGTCTTTTTTTATGCTAAGGATCAAAACACTGAATGTACATAATAAAAAACTAAAACATTTTAACAATTCCAGAGTAATAGAACATTATAACAAACACAAGCTTTATACCATAAACTGAGAAAAATAGATGTCGTTTGTGTAATTAAAACAGGATAATGAAACCCAAAACCTCTCTTTCATGATTAAGATAGAGCTCGTCATTTAAATTTTAAGCAACTTTCTAATTTACTTCTATTGTTATTTTTCTTCGTTCTATTGGTATCTTTTGTTGAAAAGCAGGGCCATATGCTTAGGAGCCGGTCCATTTCTGGCGCACTATATAGCAGCAGTTTTGCAAGAATGTTATCCATTTGCAAAAGCACTAGATGACAAAGTATATCATGGCAACAAAGTAAATTTGATAATAGAAGTAAATAGGAAACTTTGTTTAAATGGTAAACTCTGTCTGAATCACAAAAGAAACTTTTTGGGTTTCATATCCTTTTAACTATTTGCGTCATATGTCAAACACAGGCGATATATATATAGAAGAAAACGGTTTGGCACCTGACAGAGAGAATCTATATCATTGTACACATGAGATTATTGTTGCTAATACTTATTTTAACTTGGTATAATGTCAACTACATAGATGAAAGAATTTCTAATATAATTGTGTTCACAAATGACCTGGAACTTGCCTAATCGTCAAATACACGTCTCAAATTGATTTCTGAATACAGTTTGTCTTATATATTGGAAACATTTTAATCGTATTTAAAACATGCAATATTATTTCATTATCAATGTGATAAACACATATGGGAACTGTGCAAAGAGCATGTGATGTCTGCGGCCACTTATAAATAACTGTTTTAAACCTGGGCCTATTGACTGAAGCTTAAAGAGACATACAAGTTAAAATTAAAACTTCATGATTCAGATAGTAAAAAACAACAAAGCAAAAATAAAAAAAAATATATAACGTTTCCAATGTAAAAAGAAATGAGCAAACATCGCTAGGCTCAAAAGTGTGCAACTGTCTTCAGTAATATATGCATAACTGTAAACAAATATTGTCGCAAACACTGCAGCCATAGAGTGCTCACGTGTGCACACTCCTTAGCCTATCTCAGGATACTGTCATGGGAAGAAGTTTTAGCAAAAGGATACAAAGAGAAATTTGATAGAATTAGAATATTTTCTTTTTAAACTATAAACTATCAGAATCATGAAAGTTTAGTTTTGACTTTAATGTCCCTTTAAATAGGCTCCTGACAGAAAGCATAAAGCTTAGAAAACCTCATGCTGCTGCAGTCATTCAAAAGCAAAAGGACATTATGAATACCACTGCTTTTGTAGTATGAGCAGATCATTCAAAGTTTGAACTTTTTTCTTTGGGCTGCTGGGATTGCAGGTGGAAATAACACAGAAGTATGTAGAGTGAGAGAAAAAATATTATAAATCTCATATACAGAACAAGACACGATCCATTCAGTTGTGGCTTATTTGGGCAAACGTGGTACAATAATGTAAATTTTAAAATAACACTCATATTGGCTTACTAAGCAGTAACTAAAATTGATTCAAATTGTTTTACTTATTTGCATAGGCTTCAATTTCATATATCTATTTGATTTATATATATATATATATATATATATATATATATATATATATATATACATACATATACATAAACACACACATATACATACACATGAAATTAAAGCTTGTGCATATTTCCAAGGTAAGATATGCAACTAAAATTATCTACTTCCATATTTGTTTTAATAAATTTTAGTGGAAAACAGAATTAATTTCAAGAATCATTACTGGTGATTTATACTTTAAATACAGTGCTGAATAATGTTTACATTACAAATCATTGCTTCTTCTGGAATTACATCTGGTTCGTCTTCAAGAAAATTATGAGCTACAAATTTGATTGTGGTGTCATTTTTGATCACGTACCCATGCCTCTGCTTGAATAGGCCGAATGTCGTCTAAAAGGACTTCCTCATAATTTCCATAGTCACAAAATTTAACAACGGCTGTTGTTCCAGAAGAATGAAGGGCCTCTACCTCAGCTCTGTAATACTGCAAGGAAAGCAAATTAATATACTTTTATTATTCATTTTGCATCTGCTTCCTATAATTTTAAGGGACCTGAAACCCAAAAAAATTATTTCCCGATTCAGATACAGCAAACAATTTAAAGAGATAGTAAACACCAAAAATTTTATTGTTTAAAAGGATAGACAATCCCTTTATTCACAATTACCCAGTTTTGCATAACCAACACTGTTATAGAAATATACTTTTTACCTCTGTAATTACCTTGTATCTAAGTTGCTGCAGACTGCCTCCTTATCTCAGATCTTTTGACAGACTTGCATTTCAGGCAATTAGTGCTGACTCTTAAATAACTTCACATGCGTGAGCACAATATTATTTATATGAAACACATGAACAAATGCCCTCTAGCTGTGAAAAACTGTCAAATGCATTTCAGATAAGAAGCGGACTTCAAGGGCTTAGAAATTAGCATATGAGCCTACCTAGGTTTAGCTTTAAAGTGATGGTAAATTTGCCATCATAACTTTACATATTCTGAAAGCTCTTGTCATTACTAGCATATTGATGTTCTTATTTTTTTTCAAAACTCAATAAAAAAACATAAAACTTTGATTTTTAGAAGTTTAAGGCTCCGTTACCTGATTCAATGCAGCCCATCTGTTAAAGCCAATAGGAGCCTCACCATCCGCCCCATGGATTTTACTCACAGCATGCTCCCGTGCTTGTAACTCTGCCTGGAAGTAAAACTGCGCATGCGCAACTCAATACGCTATTTGCGCAACTAAAACAGTGAGGCTGCTAATGGGTACAGGTATTTAGTTGCGCAAATAGCGTATTGAGTTGCACATGCGCAGTTTTACTTCCAGGCAGAGTTACAAGCACGGGAGCGTGCTGTTAGTAAAATCCATGGGGGCATGGTGAGGCTCCTGAAACAGATGCCAATCAAATACCACATTCAGAAAATTTCTGACAGGGGATGTATTGAATCAGGTAATGGAGCCTGAAAAAAACGTAGATTTCTAGAAGTTTAATTGAGTTTTGAAAAAAATAAGCACATCAATATGCTAGTAATGACAAGAGCTTTCAGAATCTGTAAAGTTATGAAAGCAAATGTACCATCACTTTAACTAAGAACACCAAGAGAACAAAGCAAATTTGATGATAAAAGTAAATTAGAAAGTTGTTTAAAATGACATGCCCTATCTGAATCATGAAAGTTTAATTTGGACTTTACTATCCCTTTAAGCAACTTTCCATTTTATTTCTACTATGTAATTTTTTGTTTTCTTGATATCCTTTGTTGAAAAGAATACCTTGGTAGGCTCAGGAGCTAGCTGCTGATTGGTGTCTGTACATATATGCTTCTTGTAATTGGCTTACCAATATGTTCAGCTAGTTTCCAGTAGTGCATGGCTGCACCTTCAACAAAGGATGCCAAGAGATTGAAACAAGATAAATAATAGAAGTACATTTTAAAGTTGTTTAAAAATACATGCTATATCCCTAAAGAAAAAAAAACTAATTTATGCTTACCTGATAAATCAATTTCTTTCAAGGTGGTAAGAGTCCTCAAGTCCATTACTTCTCTTTCTGGGATTCAAGTCCTGGCCACTAGGAGCAGGCAAAGAATCCCAAAACTCCAAGAGTGCTTAATCCCTCCCACATCTCTTTTAAGCCAGTCGTAGGTATAGCCAAGAAAGGGGAAGTAGAAAGGTAGGAATGAAAAGAGCAGGAAAACTGAGGTGCAAAACTAGAACTGCCACTAGAAAAAATTTTTTACAAAATGAAACAAATTGGTCGGGCCTCGTGGACTCTCACCACCTAGAAAGAAATTAAATTTACAAGATAAGCATGAATTTTGTTTTATTTCATAAGGTGATAAGAGTCCACAAGTCCATTACGTCTGGAACCTAATACCCAAGCTGTGGAATCCACAAATAATTTAGGCAGGATAAACTTTTTTTTTTTAAAAAGGCAAACACCTAAATTTCCAGACAACGCTGTCTGGAGAACCATCTTACCAAAAGCCGCTTCCTAAGAAGCAAAAAACATAATTTATGTAAGAATTTACCTGATTAATTTCTTTCATATTGGCAAGAGTCCATGAGCTAGTGACGTATGGGATATACATTCCTACCAGGAGGGGCAAAGTTTCCCAAACCTCAAAATGCCTATAAATACACCCCCCACCACACCCACAATTCAGTTTAACGAATAGCCAAGAAGTGGGGTGATAAGAAAGGAGCGAAAGCATCAACAAGGAATTGGAATAATTGTGCTTTATACAAAAAAATCATAACCACCATAAAAAGGGTGGGCCTCATGGACGCTTGCCAATATGAAAGAAATGAATTTATCAGGTAAATTCTTACATAAATTATGTTTTCTTTCATGTAATTGGCAAGAGTCCATGAGCTAGTGACATATGGGATAGCAAATACCCAAGATGTGGAACTCCACACAAGATTCACTAGAGAGGGAGGGATAAAAATAAAGACAGCCAATTCCGCTGAAAAAATAATCCACAACCCAAATCAGAAGTTTTAATCATATAATGAAAAAAAAAAGAAAATATAAGCAGAAGAATCAAACTGAAACAGCTGCCTAAAGTATTTTTCTACTAAAAACTGCTTCTGAAGAAGAGAAAACATCAAAATGGTAGAATTTAGGAAAAAGTAAGCAAAGAAGACCAAGTTGCTGCTTGGCAAATCTAATCAACAGAAGCTGCATGCTTAAAAGCCCAGGAAGTAGAGACTGACCTAGTAGAATGAGCCTTAATCCTCTGAGGCGGGGAATTACCCGACTCCAAATAAGCATGATGAAACAAAAGCTTTAATCAAGATGCCAAAGAAATGGCAGAAGCCTTCTGACCTTTCCTAGAACTGGAAAAGATAACAAATAGACTAGAAGTCTTCCTGAAAGTAGCTTCAATATAATATTTTGAAGCTCTTACCACATCCAAAGAATGTAAGGATCTCTCCAGAGAATTCTTAGGATTAGGGCACAAAGAAGGGACAACAATTTCTCTACTAATGTTGTTGAAGTTCACAACTTTAGGTAAAAATTTAAACGAAGTCCGCAAAAACCGCATTATCCTGATGAAAAATCAGAAAAGGAGACTCACAAGAAAGAGCAGATAAAACAGAAACTCTTCTAGCAGAAGAGATGGCCAAAAGGAACAATACTTTCCAAGCAAGTAATTTAATGTCCAGAGAATGCATAGGCTCAAACAGAGGAGCCTGTAAAGCCCTCAAAACCAAATTAAGACTCCAAGGAGAAGAAATTGGCTTAATGACAGGCTTGATATGAACCAAAGCCGGTACAAAACAATGAATATCAGGAAAATTAGCAATTTTTCTGTGAAACAGAACAGAAAGAGCTGAGATTTGTCATTTCAAGGAACTTGCAGACAAACCCTTATCCAAACCATCCTGAAGAAACTGAAAAATTCTAGGAATTCTAAAAGAATGCCAAGAGAATTTATGAGAAGAACACCATGAAATGTAAGTCTTCCAAACTCGATAATAAATCTTTCTAGACACAGATTTACAAGCCTGCAACATAGTTTTAATCACCGAGTCAGAGAAACTTCTCTATGACTAAGCATTCAATCTCCATACCATCAAATTTAATGATTTGAAATCATGATGGAAAAACAAACCTTGAGATATAAGGTCTGGCCTTAATGGAAATGGCCAAGGTTGGCAACTGAACATCCGAACAAGATCCACATACCAAAACCTGAGCGGCCATGCTGGAGCCACCAGCAGCACAAACAATTGCCCCATGATGATTTTGAAAATCACTCTTGGAAGAAGAACTAGAGGCGGAAAAATATAGGCAGGTTGAGAACTCCAAAGAAGTGTCAATGCATCCACTGCTTCCGCCTGAGGATCCCTGGACCTAGATAGGTACCTGGGAAGTTTCTTGTTTAGATGAGATGCCATCAGATCTATTTCTGGAAGCCCGCACATCTGAACAACTTGAAAAAAAGACATCTGGGTGAAGAGACCATTCTCCCGAATGTAAAGCTTGATGACAAAGATAATCCGCTTCCCAATTGTCTATACCTGGGATATGGACCACAGAAATTAGACAGGAGCTGGATTTTGCCCAAGCAAGTATCCAAAATACTTCTTCCATAGCGTGAGGACTGAGAGTCCCACCCTAGTGATTGACATACGCCACAGTTGTGACATTGTCTGTCTGAAAACCAATAAATGTCTCTCTCTTCAAATAGAAGCCAAAACTGAAGAACTCTGAGAATCGCACGGAGTTCCAAAATATTGATAGATAATCTCGCCTCTTGAGATTTCCAAACCCCTTGTGCTGTCAGAGATCCCCAGACAGCTTCCCAACCTAAAAGACTTGCATCTGTTGAGATCATGGTCCAGGTTGGATGAACCAAAGAGACCCGTAGAACTATACAATGGTGATCTAACCACCAAGTCAGACATAGTTGAATATTGGGATTCAATGATATTAAATGTGATATCCTAGAATAATCTCTGCACCATTAATTCAGCATTAAAAACTGGAGAGGTTTCATATGAAAATGAGCAAAGAGAATCGAATCCAATGCTGCAGTCATGAGATCTAAAACTTCCATGCATATAGCTACTGAAGGAAATAATAGAGACTAAAAGTTCCGACACTCTGAACCCAATAAAAATTGTCTCTTGTCTGTTAGAAACAAAGACATTGACACAATCTATCTGGAAACCTAAAAAAGGTGACCCTTGTCTTGAGGAATCAAGGAACTTTTGGTAAAATGATCCTCCAACCATGTCCTTGAAGAAACAACAGAAGTTGAAACGTATGAGATTCTGCAGAACGAAAAGACTGAGCAAATACCACGATATCGTCCAAATAAGGAAACACAGAGAACCTTTTGAAAAGATTCCTAGAGCTGTCGCTAGGCCAGAAAGGAAAAGCAACAAATTGGTAATGCTTGTCTAAAAAAGAGAATCTCAGAAAATTAAAATAATCTGAATGAAAACAGAATATGAAGATATGCATCCTGTAAGTCTATTGTAGGCAAATAATGCCCTTGCTGACCAAAAGGCAGAATAGACCATATAAACACCATTCTGAAAGATGGTCCTCTTACATGACATTTCAAAAATATTTTCTATCTTTGGGACAATGAATAGTTCTGAACAAAACCCCAGACTCCGTTCCTGAAATGGAACTGGTATGAATACCCCAGATAACTCCAGGTCTGAAACACACTTCAGGAAAGTCTGAGCCTTTACTGGAATAGCTGGAATATGCTAGAAAGAAAAAGACTTCTCACAGGCGATCTTGAATGTTATTCTGTACCCCAATCTAAGAAGTTTGGACCAAATTGAACCAAACAACTTTTAGAAAAGTCTTAACCTGCCCCTTACCAGCTAAGCTGGAATAAGGGCCGCACCTTCATGCAAATTTGGGGGCTGACTTTGATCTTTTAAATGGCTTGAATTCATTCCATTTTGAAGAAAGCTTCCAATTAGAAACATGTTACTTGGGGAAGAATTAGGATTCAGTTCCTTATTAAGAACAAAAACTAATATAAGCTTAAGATTTACTCTTAGAACTTAATCTTGAAGCAAAAAAACTCCCTTCCCCAGAGTAACAGTTGGAAGTATTGAATCCAATTGTGAACCAAAGAATTTATTACCTTGGAAAAATAGAAATCTGGATTTTAGAAATCAAATTACTATTCCAAGATTTAAGTCACAAAGTTCTTCTAGCTAAAATAGCTAAAGACATAGATTTCACCTCAATTGTGAAAATATAAAAAAATGACATCACAAATGAAATTATTAGCATGTTGAATCAACTTAACAATGCTAAACAAATCATAATCCGATACTTGTTGCGCTAAAGTATCCAACCAAAAATTTGAAGTAGTTGCAACATCAGCCAAATAAATTGCAGGCCTAAGAGAAGGACCAGAAAATAAAATAATTTTCCTTAGATAAGATACAAGTTTCCCATCTGAAGGATCTTTAAAATAAATACTATTTTCCATAGTAATAGTAGTACGTTTAACAAGTGTAGAGATAGCCCATTAACTTTGGGGATCTTTCCCCAAAACTCCAAACTAACTGCTGGCAAAGGATACAATTTAAAAACCTTAAAAAAGGAATAAAAGAAGTCCCAGGCCTATTCCATTCCCTAGTATCAGGAACTGGAAAAAAACCTCTGCAGAAACCACAGGAGGTTAATAAGCAGAATTTAAATGTTAGCTAGTCTTAAAATCAAAAGGACTAGTCTCCTCAATATCCAATATAATCAACACCTTTTCAACAAAGAACGAATGTACTCTATTTAAAAGTAAAAAAGTAGATTTTTTTAGTGTCAATATCTGATGAAGGATATTCTGAATGAGATAAATCATCATCAGAGAAGGATAATTCAGTATGTTGTCGGTCATTTGAAAATTCATCAACTAAATGAGAAGTTTAAAAAAAAAAAAAGACCTTTACATTTTATTAGAAGGCGGGATGGCAGACAAAGCCTTTAGAATAGAATCAGAAAAATATTCTTATAAATTCCTAGGTATATCTTGTACATTAGATGTTAAAAGAATAGCAATAGATAATGCATTAATACTGATGGACTCTGCATGTAAAAGTTTATCATGATAACTTATTACAAACCATAGCTAAAGATAAAAATTCATAACATTAAAATAAATGAACTTACCTTTGGTAGGACTGATATCAGTCATCAGGAATCCAACAGTGTTTTCTGATACAGGAACAGTTTTTGAGCTATCTTGCAAATGTAAGAGAAAAACAACATATAAAGCAAAAACATTTTATGCTTACCTGATAAATTTATTTCTCTTGTAGTGTATTCAGTCCAAGGATCATCCATTACTTATGGGATATATTCCCTTCCCAACAGGAAGTTGCAAGAGGATCACCCAAGCAGAGCTGCTATATAGCTCCTCCCCTCACATGTCATATCCAGTCATTCGACCGAAACAAGACAAGAAAGGAGAAACCATAGGGTGCAGTGGTGACTGGAGTTTTAATTAAAATTTAGATCTGCCTTAAAAAGACAGGGCGGGCCGTGGACTGAATACACTACAAGAGAAATAAATTTATCAGGTAAGCATAAATTATGTTTTCTCTTGTTAAGTGTATTCAGTCCACAGATCATCCATTACTTATGGGATACCAATACCAAAGCCAAAGTACACGGATGATGGGAGGGACAAGGCAGGAACTTAAATGGAAGGAACCACTGCCTGTAGAACCTTTCTCCCAAAAACAGCCTCCGAAGAAGCAAAAGTGTTAAATTTGTAAATTTTGAAAAAGTGTGAAGCGAAGACCAAGTTGCAGCCTTGCAAATCTGTTCAACAGAGGCCTCATTTTTAAAGGCCCAGGTGGAAGCCACAGCTCTAGTGGAATGAGCTGTAATTCTTTCAGGGGGCTGCTGCCCAGCAGTCTCATAGGCTAAACGTATTATTCTACGAAGCCAAAAGGAGAGAGAGGTTGCCGAAGCTTTTTGACCTCTCCTCTGACCAGAGTACACGACAAACAGGGAAGAAGTTTGACGAAAATCTTTAGTTGCCTGTAAATAGAACTTCAGGGCACGGACTACGTCCAGATTATGCAAAGTCGTTCCTTCTTTGAAGAAGGATTAGGACATAATGATGGAACAACAATCTCCTGATTGATATTTCTGTTAGAAACTACCTTAGGTAAAAACCCAGGTTTAGTACGCAGAACTACCTTGTCTGAATGGAAAATCAGATAAGGAGAATCACAATGTAAGGCCGATAACTCAGAGACTCTTCGAGCCGAGGAAATAGCCATCAAAAACAGAACTTTCCAAGATAAAAGCTTAATATCAATGGAATGAAGGGGTTCAAACGGAACCCCTTGAAGAACTTTAAGAACCAAGTTTAAGCTCCACGGAGGAGCAACCGTCTTAAACACAGGCTTAATCCTAGCCAAAGCCTGACAAAAAGCCTGGACGTCTGGAACTTCTGCCAGACGTTTGTGTAAGAGAATAGACAGAGCAGAAATCTGTCCCTTTAACGAACTAGCAGATAAGCCCTTTTCTAAACCCTCTTGTAGGACAATATCCTAGGAATCCTAACCTTACTCAATGAGTAACCCTTGGATTCGCACCAATATAAATATTTACGCCATATCTTATGGTAAATTTTTCTGGTAACAGGCTTCCGTGCCTGTATTAAGGTATCAATAACTGACTCCGAGAAGCCACGCTTTGATAGGATCAAGCGTTCAATCTCCATGCAGTCAGCCTCAGAGAAATTAGATTTGGATGGTTGAAAGGACCTTGTATTAGAAGGTCCTGCCTCAGAGGTAGAGACCATGGTGGACAGGACGACATGTCCACTAGGTCTGCATACCAGGTCCTGCGTGGCCACACAGGCGCTATCAGAATCACCGATGCTCTCTCCTGTTTGATCTTGGCAATCAGTCGAGGTAGCATCGGAAATGGTGGAAACACATAAGCCATGTTGAAGACCCAAGGGGCTGCCAGAACATCTATCAGCGCCGCTCCCAGGTCCCTGGACCTGAATCCGTAACAAGGAAGCTTGGCGTTCTGGCGAGACGCCATGAGATCCAGTTCTGGTTTGCCCCAACGATGAATCAGTTGAGCGAAGACCTCCGGATGAAGTTCCCACTCCCCCGGATGAAAAGTCTGGCGACTTAGAAAGTCCGCCTCCCAGTTCTCCACGCCTGGGATGTAGATCGCTGACAGGTAGCAAGAGTGAGACTCTGCCCAGCAAATTATCTTTGAGACTTCCAACATCGCTAGGGAACTCCTGGTTCCCCCTTGATGGTTGATGTAGGCCACAGTCGTGATGTTGTCCGACTGAAATCTGATGAACCTCAGTGTTGCTAACTGAGGCCAAGCTAGAAGAGCATTGAATATTGCTCTCAACTCCAGAATATTTATTGGGAGGAGTTTCTCCTCCTGAGTCCATAATCCCTGAGCCTTCAGGGAGTTCCAGACTGCGCCCCAACCTAGAAGGCTGGCATCTGTTGTTACAATTGTCCAATCTGGTCTGCGAAAGGTCATCCCCTTGGACAGATGGACCCGAGAAAGCCACCAGAGAAGAGAATCTCTGGTCTCTTGATCCAGATTTAGCAGAGGGGACAAATCTGAGTAATCCCCATTCCACTGACTTAGCATGCATAATTGCAGAGGTCTGAGATGCAGGCGCGCAAATGGTACTATGTCCATTGCCGCTACCATTAAGCAGATTACTTCCATGCACTGAGCTACTGACGGGCGTGGAATGGAATGAAGGGCACGGCAAGCATTTAAAAGTTTTGATAACCTGGCCTCCGTCAGGTAAATTTTCATTTCTACGGAATCTATCAGAGTCCCTAGGAAGGAGACTCTTGTGAGTGGTGACAGAGAACTCTTTTCCACGTTCACCTTCCACCCATGCGACCTCAGAAATGCCAGAACTCTCTCTGTATGAGACTTGGCAATTTGAAAACTTGACGCTTGTATCAGAATGTCGTCTAGGTACGGAGCCACCGCTATGCCTCGCGGTCTTAGCACCGCTAGAAGTGAGCCCCAGAACCTTTGTAAAAATTCTCGGTGCCGTAGCTAACCCTGAAGGGAAGAGCTATAAACTGGTAATGCCTGTCTAGAAAGGCAAATCTTAGGTACCGATAATGATCTTTGTGAATCGGTATATGAAGGTAGGCATCCTTTAAGTCTACTGTGGTCATGTATTGACCCTCTTGGATCATGGGTAGGATGGTTCGAATAGTTTCCATTTTGAATGATGGGAACCTCTTAGGAATTTTGTTTAAGATTTTTAGTCCCAAGATTGGTCTGAAGGTTCCCTCTTTCCTTGGGAACCACAAACAGATTTGAGGTAAAACCCTTGCCCTTGTTCCGTCCGCGGAACTGGGTGGATCACCCCCATTACTAAGGAGGTACTTGTACACAGCGTAGGAAATGCCTCTTTCTTTATTGGTTTGCTGATAACCCTTGAAAGATGAAATCTCCCTTGTGGAGAGAAGCTTTGAAGTCCAGAAGATATCCGTGAGATATGATCTCCAACGCCCAGGGATCCTGGACATCTCTTGCCCAAGCCTGGGCGTAGAGAGAAAGTCTGCCCCCCACTAGATCCGTGTTCCGGAGTAGGGGGCCCTCTCTTCATGCTGTCTTAGGGGCAGGAAGTAGGCTTTCTGGCCTGCTTGCCCTTGTTCCAGGGCTGGTTAGCTTTCCAGCCCTGTTCTGTAAACGAACAACAGTTCCTTCCCCGTTTTGGAGGCGAGGAAGTTGATGCTGCTTCCTTGCCTTGAAGTTACGAAAGGCACGAAAATTAGACTGTTTGGCCTTTGATTTGGCCCTGTCCTGAGGAAGGGTGTGACCCTTACCTCCAGTAATGTCGAGCAATAATTTCTTTCAAGGCCGGGCCCGAATAAGGTCTGCCCCTTGAAAGGGGAATATTAAGCAATTTAGATTTAGAAGTCACGTCAGCTGACCAGGATTAAAGCCATAGCGCTCTGCGCGCCTGGATGGCGATTCCGAGTTCTTAGCCGTTAGTTTGGTTAAAGTGTACAACGGCGATCAGAAACCAAATGGCATTAGCTAGCTTAAGTGCTTTAAGCTTGACCATAATCTCATCCAATGGAGCTGTGCGAATGGCCCTCTTCCAGAGACTCAAACCAGAATGCCGCAGCAGCAGTGACAGGCGCAATGCATGCAAGGGGCTGTAAGATAAAACCTTGTTGAACAAACATTTTCTTAAGGTAACCTATTTTTTTATCCATTGGATCCGAAAAAGCACAACTATCCTCCACCGGGATAGTGGTACGTTTAGCTAAAGTAGAAACTGCTCCCTCCACCTTAGGGACTGTCTGCCATAAGTCTCGTGTGGTGGCGTCTATTGGAAACATTTTTCTAAATATCGGAGGAGGGGAAAAGGGCACACCGGGTCTATCCCACTCCTTGCTAATAATTTCTGTAAGCCTTTTTGGTATAGGAAAAACGTCAGTACACACCGGTACCGCAAAGTATCTATCCAACCGACATACTTTCTCTGGAATTGCAACCGTGTTACAATCATTCAGAGCCGCTAATACCTCCCCTAGCAATACACGGAGGTTCTCAAGCTTAAATTTAAAATTAGAAATCTCTGAATCCGGTCTCCCTGGATCAGATCCGTCACCCACAGAATGAAGCTCTCTGTCCTCATGTTCTGCAAATTGTGACGCAGTTTCGGACATGGCTCTCACATCATCAGCGCGCTCTGTCCTTAACCCAGAGCTATCGCGCTTGCCTCTTAATTCTGGCAATTTAGATAATACCTCTGTCATAACAGCAGCCATGTCTTGCAAAGTGATTTGTATGGGCCTCTCTGATGTACTTGGCGCCACAATATCACACGCCTCCTGAGCGGGAGGCGAAGGTACTGACACGTGAGGAGAGTTAGTCGGCATAACTTCCCCCTCGTTGTCTGGTGATAATTTCTTTACAGATAAAAATGGACTTTTATTCAAAGTGACATCAATACATTTAGTACACATATTTCTATGGGGCTCCACATTGGCCTTCAAACACAGTGAACAGACATGTTTAAACAGACTAGCAATGAGACTAGCAAGTTTGGAAAATCCTTTCAATAAGTTTACAAGCAATATAAAAAAAAAAAAACGCTACTGCGCCTTTAAGAAGCACAAAAAATCGTCACAGTTGAAATAACAATGAACCAAATCAGTTATAGCAACCAAATTTTCACAGTAAATGTATTAAGTTAGCAAAGCATTGCACCCACTAGCAAATGGATGATTAACCCCTTAATACCCAAAAACGGATAATCAATTTAACAATTAACGTTTTTATCACAGTCAAACACACTGTCACAGGTCTGCTGTGACTGATTACCTCCCTCAAAATGAATTTTGAAGACCCCTGAGCTCTCTAGAGACGTCCTGGATCAAGGAGGAAGAAGCAGGAAGACTGTAACTGAATTTTTACTGCGCAAAAAAGCGCTAAAATAGGCCCCTCCCACTCATATTACAACAGTGGGAAACCTCAGTTAACCGTTTCTATGCAGAAATAAACGACAGCCATGTGGAAAATCATGCCCCAAAAGATTTATCACCAAAGTACCTCACAAAAAATGAATAACATGCCAGTAAACGTTTTAAACATGCACTTTAAAAATTAGGTAGTGTTATTAATAAGCCTGCTACCAGTCGCTTCTACTGCAGTTAAGGCTCATACATTACTTCAGTATTAACAGTATTTTCTTAGTCAAATTCCATTCCTTAGAAAATTTCTTATTGTACATACATTCATCAGCCTGATACCAGTCGCTACTGCATTTAAGGCTGTACTTACATTACATCGGTATCAGCAGTATTTTCTTAGTCAATTCCATTCCTTAGAAAAATAATTTACTGCACATACCTTGTTTGCAGGATTCCCCACATGCTATTCCCTTTCTGAAAGTTACCCCACTCCTCAGAATGTGCGAGAACAGCCAGTGGATCTTAGTTACTTCTGCTAAGATCATAGAAAACGCAGGCAGATTCTTCTTCTAAATACTGCCTGAGAACAAACAGCACACTCCGGTGCCATTTAAAATAACAAACTTTTAATTGAAGAATAAACTAAGTATAAAAAACACCACAGACCTCTCACAACGACCTATCTAGTTGAGTTGCAAGAGAATGACTGGATATGACATGTGAGGGGAGGAGCTATGTAGCAGCTCTGCTTGGGTGATCCTCTTGCAACTTCCTGTTGGGAAGGAGATATAATCCCATAAGTAATGGATGACCCGTGGACTGAATACACTTAACAAGAGAAATATCAATTTCCTTAAATGACAGTTTCAGGAATGGGAACAAAATGCAAACAAAATAAGCCTCTGAAAACCAGAATGAAATAAAGACTTAAATAATGTCAGAAATCTGGCGCCAAGTATGACGCCCACAACTGACAAAATATTTTTTGGCGCCAAGAACGTCTGCAACAAACACAAGCGTCATAGATGACGCAACTATGTGAAAATTCTCGGTGCCAACTAAGACGCCGGAAATGACGAAAATACGTCAACAAGCGTAATTCTCGCGCCAAAAAAGTCTTGCGCCAAAAATGAAACAATAAATTTTAGCATTTTGCGCACCCGCAAGCCTTACAGCTCGCAATTTAGAAAGAAAGTCAATTTGAAAATTCCAGGTAAATTTTTTTTTTTTTTTTAAATGCATTTCCCAAAATGAAGCTGACAGTCTGCAAAAAGGAAATACAGGGAGTGCAGAATTATTAGGCAAATGAGTATTTTGACCACATCATCCTCTTTATGCATGTTGTCTTACTCCAAGCTGTATAGGCTCGAAAGCCTACTACCAATTAAGCATATTAGGTGATGTGCATCTCTGTAATGAGAAGGGGTGTGGTCTAATGACATCAACACCCTATATCAGGTGTGCATAATTATTAGGCAACTTCCTTTCCTTTGGCAAAATGGGTCAAAAGAAGGACTTGACAGGCTCAGAAAAGTCAAAAATAGTGAGATATCTTGCAGAGGGATGCAGCACTCTTAAAATTGCAAAGCTTCTGAAGCATGATCATCGAACAATCAAGCGTTTCATTCAAAATAGTCAACAGGGTCGCAAGAAGCGTGTGGAAAAACCAAGGCGCAAAATAACTGCCCATGAACTGAGAAAAGTCAAGCGTGCAGCTGCCAAGATGCCACTTGCCACCAGTTTGGCCATATTTCAGAGCTGCAACATCACTGGAGTGCCCAAAAGCACAAGGTGTGCAATACTCAGAGTCATGGCTAAGGTAAGAAAGGCTGAAAGACGACCACCACTGAACAAGACACACAAGCTGAAACGTCAAGACTGGGCCAAGAAATATCTCAAGACTGATTTTTCTAAGGTTTTATGGACTGATGAAATGAGAGTGAGTCTTGATGGGCCAGATGGATGGGCCCGTGGCTGGATTGGTAAAGGGCAGAGAGCTCCAGTCCGACTCAGACGCCAGCAAGGTGGAGGTGGAGTACTGGTTTGGGCTGGTATCATCAAAGATGAGCTTGTGGGGCCTTTTCGGGTTGAGGATGGAGACAAGCTCAACTCCCAGTCCTACTGCCAGTTTCTGGAAGACACCTTCTTCAAGCAGTGGTACAGGAAGAAGTCTGCATCCTTCAAGAAAAACATGATTTTCATGCAGGACAATGCTCCATCACACGCGTCCAAGTACTCCACAGCGTGGCTGGCAAGAAAGGATATAAAAGAAGAAAATCTAATGACATGGCCTCCTTGTTCACCTGATCTGAACCCCATTGAGAACCTGTGGTCCATCATCAAATGTGAGATTTACAAGGAGGGAAAACAGTACACCTCTCTGAACAGTGTCTGGGAGGCTGTCGTTGCTGCTGCACGCAATGTTGATGGTGAACAGATCAAAACACTGACAGAATCCATGGATGGCAGGCTTTTGAGTGTCCTTGCAAAGAAAGGTGGCTATATTGGTCACTGATTTGTTTTTGTTTTGTTTTTGAATGTCAGAAATGTATATTTGTGAATGTTGAGATGTTATATTGGTTTCACTGGTAAAAATAAATAATTGAAATGGGTATATATTTGTTTTTTGTTAAGTTGCCTAATAATTATGCACAGTAATAGTCACCTCCACACACAGATATCCCCCTAAAATAGCTATAACTAAAAACAAACTAAAAACTACTTCCAAAACTATTCAGCTTTGATATTAATGAGTTTTTTGGGTTCATTGAGAACATGGTTGTTGTTCAATAATAAAATTAATCCTCAAAAATACAACTTGCCTAATAATTCTGCACTCCCTGTATACTGATAAACCTGAATCATGGCAAATATAAGTACAAACATGTTTAGAACTTTACAAATAAAGTGCCAAACCATAGCTGAGAGTGTCTAAATAAAGGAAAACCTACTTACCAAAAGACACTCATCTACATAAAGTAGATAGCCAAACCAGTACTGAAACGAGAATCAACAGAGGTAATAGTATATAAGAGTATATCGTCGATCTGAGAAGGGAGGTAGGAGATGAATCTCTACGACCAATAACAGAGAACCTATGAAATAGATCTCTGTTAGGATGACCATTGCATTCAATAGGTAATACTCCCTTCACATCCCTCTGTCATTCACTGCACTCTGAGAGGAACCAGGCGTCAGCATGCTAAGAAGCGCATATCAACGTAGAAATCTAGCACAAACTTACTTCACCACCTCCATAGGAGGCAACGTTTGTAAAACTGAATTGTGGGTGTGGTGGGGGTGTATTTATAGGCATTTTGAGGTTTGGGAAACTTTGCCCCTCCTGGTAGGAATGTATATCCCATACGTCACTAGCTCATGGACTCTTGCCAATTACATGAAAGAAACATTGTTGGAGTTTAGTATGTAAGTAAGACCATGTTGCTGCCTTGCAAATTTGTTCTAGAGAAGCCTCATTTTTGCTAAGTAACTCTGAGGTCCCCCCCCCTTGGTGGTTGATGTAAGCCACCGAAGTAATGTTGTCCAACTGGAATCTGATAAACCGGATCAAAGCTAGTTGAGGCCAAGTTTTCAAAACATTGAAGATTGCTCTAAATTCTAAGATGTTTATTGAAAGAGATGACTCCTCCGGAGTCCACAGCCCCTGAGCTTTTAAGGAACCCCAAACTGCTCCCCAGCCCATTAGTCTGGCGTTTGTGGTCACAATTAACCAGGACGGCCTCAGGAAACTTTTCCCCTGAGACAGATGGTCCTGTGAAGTCCACCATGAGAGAGACTCTTGTTGGGGAGTCCAGATTTATCCTCTACAAGAGATCTGAGTGATCCCTGTTCCATTGACTGAGCATGCATAGTTGCAGAGGTCTCAGATGGAACCAAGCAAAAAGGAATGATGTCCATGGAAGCTACCATCAGACCGATTATCTCTATGAATTGAGCCACTGATGGATTAACAGTAGTCTGGAGAGAAAGGCATGAAGCATGAAGTTTTGATTTTCTGGCATCTGTCAGAAAAACCTTAATGGAGAAAGAATCTATAATTGTTCCTAAAAAACATACCCTTGTATCTGGTACAAGGGAACTCGTTCCCAGGTTCACTTTCCAACCGTGGGAACGTAGAATAGACAACAACATCTCTGTATGAGATCTTACTAGATGAAAAGACGACCCTGGGATCTGACCACTGCCAGAAGAGCCCCCAAAACCTTTGTAAAGATTCTGGGAGCTGTAGCAAGACCAAAAGGAAGGGCAACAAACTGGAAATGTTTGTCCAATAAGGCAAACCTCAGATACTCATAATGATCCATGTGAATGGGAACATGAAGATACATGTCCTTCAGATCTATAGTCATTATGAACTGAACCTCTTGAACCAAAAGGAAGAATAGAGTGGATAGTCTCCATCTTGAAGGATGGAACCCTGAGGTATTGATTCAGACACTTTAGGTCCAATATTGGGACGGAAAGTGCCCTCCTTTCTGGGCACTACAAATAGATTTGAATAGAATCCTAGCCCCTGTTTCTCTAGAGGAACAGAAACAATTACTGCCAGGGAGGAAAGGTCTTTTACGCAGTTTAAGAAAGTCTCTTTCTTTATCTGATTCACCGATAACCTTGACAGATGGAATCTGCCCCTGGGAGGACAAGATTTGAATCCTATTCTGTAACCTTGGGAGACTATGTCTATGACCCAAGGATCTAGGACATCATGTGTCCAAGCCTGCCGAAAAAAAGAGAACCTGCCCCCACCTGATTCAAGACAGGATCGGGGGCGGACCCTTCATACTGATTTGAATCAACGGAAGGCTTCTTGGCTTGCTTTTCTTTATTCCAAGGCTGACTGGACCCCAAGAAGACTTGGAGTGATCCGACTTGGAAGAGGAGGAGGAAGACTTTTGTCTGTTAAAGTTATGAAAGGAATGAAAATTGGAATTCTGGCAACCCTTGGGCCTATTCTTTATATCCTGAGGTAGAAAGGAACCCTTTCCACCTGTAATATCGGAAATAATTTCAGTCAGACCTGGACCAAACAAGGTTTTACACCCTTATAAGGTAAAGATAAAAGCTTGGACTTGGATGTGACATCTGCAGACCAAGACGTTAACCACAGAGCTCTGCAAGTTAAAATAGTAAAACAAGAAATCTTAGCTCCTAGTCTAAGAACTTGCATGTTGGCATCACAAATAAAGGTATTGGCTAGCTTTAGGGCCTTGATTCTGTCTTAGAACTCCTCTACAGTAGTTTCTTCAAAAATAAGATTAGATAAATCATCACACCAATAAGATGATGCCCCCGCAACTGAAGCAATACTAGCAACAGGCTCCCACTGTAACCCATAATGAATGTACATTTTTTCAAAAAAGCCTCAAGCTTCTTATCCATGGGATCTTTGAAAGAACAACTATCTTCAATAGGAATAGTAGTTCTTTTGGCAAGAGTAGAAATAGTTCCTTCTACCTTGGGCACTGTGCGCCACGAGTCACAAACAGAGTCAGTAACAGGAAACATCTTCTTAAAAACAGGGGACGAGGATAAAGGATCCCATTCCTGAGTAATGATATCTGCCATACGGTCTGGAACTGGAAACACTTCCACAGATGAGGGTTCATCATATACCCTATTAAGTTTACTAGACCTCTTAGAACTCTCTGTGACAGATGAATCGGATTCTTCCAAAGTAGCACAAACCTGTTTTAAAAGAACTCAAATATGTTCTAACTTAAATCTAAAAAGGAATCTCCTCTGAATCTGCAGAATTGGTAACTGCAGTATGAATCTGACAATTCACCCTCAGAAGCCACTGAGGAATCATTTTCATCAGATAACTGTGATAAACTGACTAACGCAGCCTTAGCGGCGTCAGAAATGTTATTAACATTAACATTTATATTTCCTCTTGCGCTTACCAGAGGTTTTTGGAAAAGCTGATAAAGCTGCTAAAAGGAGAAGTTATCTGCGTAGCAAAATCCCTAGGTAAATAAACACCCCAAGGAGGTGATTGAGAGGAACCGCATTGCACTGCATGTGAAGCTTGGGACGTTTGAGGGGAAAGCTGAGGTGTTGCTAAAACAATATTATCATGAGAGACAGAAGGCTCTGGGGGAGAAATCTCATCTTTAAATAACAAAGGTCTTATTTAAACAAGAGGAACAAAATTGCACAGGAGGAACTACTTAAGCCTCCAAGCAAAAAAAAAAATTGTCAATAGGGAAATTTAAATTTTCATTAGTTTCCATAATAACAGCAAAGTCTTTATAAGATACACTAGCATAGTCAAAAACAAACAGGCTAAAAAGTCTGCAAACAGTTTACTGATAGCTGCAAAAACCCCAGACACCATAAACCTCAGCTCTACTAAGGGCTTACCGCTCCTAGAGACCAAAAGAAAAATCCCAAAAGTACTTGGTTCTCACAAAACGTCCACTAACAGCCACTTTTCACAGACCTCCAGTCTGCACTGGAGCCAAAGAGAGGAAGCGCCGAACAAATGCGGTCACATGACCGCAATACATATAACGACGTCAGACGCCCTTTACTTGAAGAAGAAAAAAAGGCGCGAAAACAAAGTGCTTCCAATAGAGAGGCATTAATAACCCAATCGGAGGAGCTGAACAGACAATTCACATGACCGCAGCAGGAAGCTGCCGGAACTCCGAAAAACACCAAACACACCTTCGAAACGTAAAGGAGAAAAAAAAAAAAAAACACCTCATATTAAAAGAGCCCAGACATCTATATAGATCACTATATAAATAGTCCTCTGAGACAGAAATCCCTAAATGCAGTTACATTCTTACATGTTCCCTGCCCTAATATGCTCTGTTAAAGCATACAAGTTCCCCTGCTTACCGTACATACTTCAACAGAAATTTTGTATAATTAACTCCTAAAGTTCTAACCTAGAGGGGAAAGCACTTAGCTGTGAAAGCAGTAGTCAGGCAGGGAATAGCTTTTTAGGTGTCAGATTACTCCCCATCTAACAGTGACCTGTAGAAAAAGAAAAAAACAGAGTAACCAACTCTGGTTTTCTATAATGGGGATAGCATAATTGTTAGAAATAAAGCAAGGACCACCTCGCCACCTTCTAACAAGCCACCATTACTCCTACTAAAGAGATTGACATGGACACAGCACAGCCCCAAATCCTTGCTTGCAGGGAAAAGTACCCATAAAAATGATTAAAATATCTTCAGACACCAACTTTGCACATCCTCCCTTGACAGAGGCAAAGAGAATGACTGGGGGTTATAGGTAAAGGAAGTGATACTTAACAGCTCTGCTGGGGTGCTCTTTGCCTCCTCCTGCTGGCCAGGAGTGAATATCCCACTAGTAAATGTAAATGGACTCATAATAATAAATAAATAATCTTAAAAACAGGGGCACTTTCATTCATTAAACTTTACAAAGATTCTTATTTTTTTAAACTACTTACCTTTGCGTTTCGGTAAACATAATGCCAATACTCCGCCCACAGCTCCTGCTTTCTGTAGCAGATTGATGATGAATCTGGATTGTCATTGATATGCTAATGAAAGCAGGAGCTGTGGGCAGGGGATGTTTACCATAACACAAAGGTAAGTATTTTAAAAAATAAGTGTCTTTGTAAAGTTTAATGAATGCCCCTGTTTTTATGAACATTTTTAGATACTGGGCACTTATTCATTAAACTTAACAATCACTTTAATATTCAGAAACTACTGCCTGAAGGAATTTCCTACAAAATAACAAATACCCATATAGATCATGTGCAAAACTATATCTACCTACTAATAGCCTACAGGCTATGTGAGTGTCAAAAACAATTACTTAGAAGTAGCCACGCTACCGGACTTATCTGCAGAAGCAAACTCCTTCCAGTAGACAGGCAATCCAGTACTGTACACGTGACAGCAGAGGATTGACATGCGTGTAGTATGATGATCCAACAGGAGAAGACTAAGGGACCAGTCCCAGTGACACCTGTGGAAGGTCTGTGACTAACACCCACTGTGCATAATTGCGCCACTACCCAATACTCAAAAAATTCTCCTCTGTCTCAAATAGCAGGTCTCTGAGGGAAAAATGGGCCTCAAATCAGTCTAAGAACCCCTCTAATAGAAGCACTTCTGGAGCACCTCAATTCTTTACCTTACCCCTGCAAAAGCAAAGATAAGACTAATTTACAAATGAGGTGGGAGTTTTTTTTAGTGCACTTGGAGTTTTGGGAATCATTGCCTCCTCCTAGTGGCCCGGAGTGGAATATCCAAGAGTAATGGCTCGTGGACTCTAACCACATTTATGAAAGGAATTAAGATCTTCCCAATTTTGAGAAATGATAGTGCACACAACAAGCTATGCAAGCCTAAACCTGCCACATATCTGTCCTTAATTAAGATAAGAACCATACATTTTTCTAATATAATCACTGTGGCTAGCCTCACCTAGCCCAGATTGACTCTCCAAATAAGGTAGGTGGTTAGCTACTAAATGAGTTTGGATATAAAAAAAAAAAAAAAACAACTGCAGCAAACACGGTTATAATCTAAATTATTTTCAAACTCACACATTAAGTTAGCTTACTGCAAAACATTGTAATTACAAGAGGTTTACTGTCCCTTTAATTATGCTTCATGCATTCATAATATGTAAAGCACTTTTGTTTTAACAATCTTCTATTGAGGAAAATTTACATTTTAATTTATTATGAGGCTATTGTCTATCACAGGGTTAGGACATTTTCAAACTTTTAGTCAAACTTAGTTTACATTCAAAAGAGATTTCATTAGAACTAATTGTTTTACACCTACATGTCATCACAATTGCAGTACATATCAATTCATCTATGACACCATTTTTATGAATTACTATAGCCCAATATTTAAGGATTAAGAAATATTTTCACTAAGCTCTCATAAAAAGCATAAACTGGAGCTTGTGTTAATGTATATATTATCCTTTAATTATGTACTTTGCCGGCTAAGCAGTTGAATGCCTGTGTGAATCTGCAACCACAGCCACTCGTATTTTCACTGAGCTCAAGTAGTAAGTCAGAAATGACATAAATGAGAAATATACAAATACAAAGGATCAGTTTCATATAAACATTTAAGTCAACTTTCACTGAACAGTGAAGACTATTTTACAGTGTGGCAAAAAATATTTATCTTTTTATAAATATTACATTTTAAAATGGAAATTAGAGAATTTGTCACATTGGTAATTTGTATCATTGCATCCCATTCTTTATTAACAGCATATTTCCTATTTTGGTAGATTAATTTAGAATTGCTTAATACTTGTATTTATTTCATATCAATGTTTAGTTTCAACACGTTTATCTTTTTATAAAATTGTTTAGCTAATTAACATGTTAAGATACAACTCTACCAAAACATAACATAGGACAGCATTTGACACATCCTGGGAACTAAGAAGCCACACACTCCTTGAATTTTCCCAGCTCCTATTTTTTTTCTTTGGCAGCAAATATACTTTGTCACATTGCACAATGTCATGATTGAAAAAAAATCTTCTGGGAAGAAGGTTCATGCATACCAACCAAATATATATTTTTTATTCCTAGTAAACCTCGACCAACAATGATTGGTAACCAGCTCCTATTTAAAATATATTCATTTTATGTAAAATGGTTGTCTTGGTAGAGGTTAAATTAAAGGGACAGTCAAGTAAAAAAAAAAAAAATTTCATGATTTAAATAGGGCATGCAATTTTAAACAACTTTGCAATTTACTTTTATTACCAATTTTGCTTTGTTCTCTTGGTATTCTTAGTTGAAAGCTAAACTTAGAAGATTCATGTGCAAATTACTTAGAACTTGAAGGACGCCTCTAATCTGAAAGCATTTTGACAGTTTTTCACCACTAGAGGGCGTTAGTTCATGTGTTTCACATAGATAACATTGAGCTCAGGCACGTGAAGCTCCTAGGAGTCAGCACTGATTGGCTAAAAATGCTAGTCTGTCAAAAGAACTGAAATAAGGGGGCAGTTTGCAGAGGCTTAGATACAAGGTAATCACAGAGGTAAAAATATATTATAATAACTGTGTTGGTTATGCAAAACTGGGGAATGGGTAATACAGGGATTATCTACATTTTTAAACAACAAAAATTCTGGTGTTTACTATCCCTTTAAAGAAGGACAAATAGCAATTGTACTTTAAATATTGTATGTCCCTTTATACACTATGGAATTCCACCCAATATACACCTTATAAAAGAAAGATTTTTTTAATTTTTTTTTTTAAAAACTGGACCAAATTCCCATGGAATTTCAGCATCCAAAAAAAAAAATAATAATAAAAAAAAATAAATGTCCAAATATAAATGTAAAAAAAAAATACACAACGCCCTTCACATATATGAAGAAACAACCCCTTAAAAATAACAAATTGCTATCTGATGGGTTTGTTTTTTTTCATATGGGAAGGAAGTTCTGTGGGTTTTTTTTTAAACAAAATTAATAAATAAAATCATTGCAATAAAATTAATTTTAAAAATATTTATTTTTCCCAAACATAGTAACATAGTAGATAAGGTTAAAAAAAGACCGAAGTCCATCAAGTTCAACATAATTACTATATATAAATTAGATACATGTTCTATATTTGAAAAGGTTGAATGTACAGTTTTGAAGACATTCAATATTAACAATGCATGTGAGAATATAAAACTGTGAACATATTAGTTTTTGAATTCATTCAATATAGACGTGAAAACAAGGAACAGCTAAACAAATACAAAAATCATACCAGTCTCCCAATTCCTTGGTTTAAGTCAGGTCAAAAATGAGGAAAGACAAAATGTGTTTGGAGGGCTCCTGGCCCCGATGGATTACAGATTGAATTCTACCGCCTGCTTAAATCCCAGGTGGCCTCCTCCCTTGTAGACCTGTTTACTGGTTACTTTAGAGAGGAGAAAACGCCTACCCCAGAATTCTTATCAGCCTCCATCACGTCAATCCAAAAAGCAGGCAAAGATTGCTTGCTTCCGGAATCTTATAGGCCGATCTCCCTGTTAAGCTCTGACTACAAGATCCTCACCAAATTGTTTGCCGAGAGGCTAAAATTTATTCTACCCAGTATTATCCATGAGGACCAAACGGGCTTCATGCATGCACGTTCGTCGACGTTTAACATCCGCAGGGTTTTGCAAATAATCCAACACTTCTGGGATGGATCTCGGGGTTGAAGAGGGGACAGACCGGAAGCCTTTCTGCTGTCACTCGACGCAGAAAAGGCCTTCGATCGAGTGGAGTGGGGTCATCTTTTCCACACCATGACCCGGGCCAACTTCACAGGCCCCTTTCTCACCCTTATTAAAAATCTTTATCAATCTCCCACTGCAAATGTGCTAGTGAACAACGTTTTTTCACCCGACTTACAACTCCGCAGAGGTACTAGACAGGGGTGCCCTTTGTCACCCCTGCTTTTTAATATAGCATTGGAACCTCTAGCTATTAAGCTACTGCAGGTTTTTCCGGGTGTTGACGTGGCAGGAGTACCACAGCACCTTGCGCTGTATGCGGATGACATGCTCCTCTTTATACAAGATCCCCAGACACACCTGCCTGCTGACCTTGGCCTATTCTCGGGCTACAAAGTAAATGTACAAAAATCGGAGATCCTTTGGTGGGGGGCTCTGAAGACAGGTACCCCTTCACGGTGGCTAATCATGATATTACATATCTGGGCATCAAAATCTCAGCTAACCCCAATAGACTTTATGCTAACAACTTGACCCCTATCTGCGTGAAACTACAAGCTCAAATGAATAGCTGGAGGTCCCTCCCACTGTCTCTGTCGGGAAGGGTTGCTTTGCTTAAAATGGTGGTCCTCCCCCGAGTTCTATACCCACTGCTCATGCTTCCCTTGCTTCTGAGCAACTCGGATATCAAACTCTTGAACTCTGCAGTGAGAGCCTTTATCTGGCAAGGGAAAAAGTCTCAGATTTCGAGAGATAAACTTAACATGTCCTTCCTTAACAGGGGCCTGGCACTCCCGGACTTCAGGCTATATAATTGGGCCGCATTAATTCGACTGGTGGTAGATTGGCAGGTTGGCACTCATCACTTTTGTCGCCCGGACTTAGAACAAGCAGTGCTCGGAGATGTGTCTCTGGCTTACCTTCCGCATATGCCAGATTTAGGGTCCTTGAGGCCCCTGGGCCTTAGCGTGCTGTTCAAGGACCCCTTGAGGGCCTGGCAACTAGCACATAGATATTTGGGCAAAACCAATCATGCTTCACCCTACCTACCTATTAGGAAAAACCCAGACTTCCCGGCAGGTTCTGAGACCCTACCCTTTAGAATTTGGGAGGAAAAGGGGCTGAAATCACTTAAGCATCTAATAGACCCACTAACTAAAGCGGTTAAAACATTTGGTGCCCTGCAAAGGGACTATATTATACCAAGAGCACATTTCTACGCTTATCTCCAGATACGCCATTACATGGGGGCATTGGTCAGAGACAATACAGACTTTTGGGAGGGTTCCCCCTTTCGCTTCACTCAGACACTATACGCTATGGGCAAATTCTCCCTTTCTGAAATCTATCAAACACTTCTGCAACACCGCGCTGCGACTCTTCAGTCGTCCATACAGGCAGGTTGGGTTAGAGAGGGCCTGAAGGAGGTCTCATGGATAGAAGTGAAGAATAGCTTGGAAAAAACTAGGAAAGCGACTCTCTCAGCTATATACAGGGAATCCCAAATACGTTTTTTACATAGGGCTTACCTTACCCCGAGAGCATTGGCAAAATGGGTACCTACCTGCCTGAATAGATGTGCCAAATGCACTTTAGATAACCCCAGCCTTCTACATTACATATGGGAATGCCCCCCAATTAAGCAATATTGGGGTAGAATACAATTCTGGGTGAGACAAAAATTGCAGATACATATTGTCATACAACCTGAAAATATAATATTCCTACGGTGGGATGAGAGACACAAACAACACGATTCATTACTGAGTTTAATTATCCTAGTGGCTAGGAAACACATACTACACAATTGGATAGCGACTGTAGGGCCTTCCTTCAAAGGTTTTAAAAACCTGTTACAATCCCAAGTCTTCATCGAACAGATGGACGTAAGAATGGATGTTCAGAATAGACTGGGCCTTTTGTTAAGCAAATGGCGCAGACTTATACTCACTTTCGAGTTGGAAATTCAGAGGTTAATCCTCAGGCCATTTAGGGATTCGGTGACCTTTATGGAGGACACTCTTAGAGGGGATTGGGGTCACTTATTCAACTAGAGAACACTGAGGATATAACACCACCCTTTTTAACTTACCATTTACATGAGACCTTTTCCATCCTACGTCGTTCCCATGACCCTCTTGCTCCCCATTTCCTCCCCCACCCCCCTTTTTTTTTCTTTTTTCTCCCCGCTCCCTGCCGGGCCTCGGTACTGAAGATAGTCCTGCTCTGACAGGATTATAATAGTTAACCTTAACATGGGTTTAAATGTTCTTAGTTAGTTGGTGTTATTTTTGTTAGGTAGTTCTATAGTTTAAGTTAAAGGAAGGAAAAAAGGAAAAAGGTTTGGGAATAGGAGATATGCACACAGACCATCCTAATGCCTATATGTATTGAACTATGGACTATGACTGCCTTAACCTAATGATTGCTGTAACATTGCTATTCCGGAAATTTATTTTATTCTGTAACAAAGCAATCTAACAATGTTAACTGATATGCATGATATGTATCTTTGAAGCATGTTCAATATGTTCATTCTACTTTCCCTAATAAAAATGATATGTGAAAAAAAATGTCTTTGGAGGCGTGATATTCAGTTTTGAATTTAGGGAGAAAAAAGGGAACTGATTGATCAACTGCTATAAATATTAATAGCAAGGTAAAGTCTGTTCACTGTATTAATCCATGTGATCATCGTGAATTGGGGGGATAAACAGTGAAGGCAGGACATTACTATTTAAGTACTACGGCCCGCAAAACTTTCCTGCCAAAAACAGCCTCAGAAGAAGCATACACATCAAAGTGATAAAACTTAGAAAAATTGTGTAAAGAGAACCAAGTAGCTGCCTTACAAATATGACCAATAGACACCTAATTACAAAAGGCCGAAGAAGTAGCAACTGTAGTAATGTGCTTAGGGGGATTTTCCCCAGCAACTAAATAAGCCATGTTAATAAAGGCTTTAAATCACACTGCTAAAGTAACAGCTGTAGCTTTCTGAACTTTGTCAGAAAAATAAACAAAAAGAGAAGGTTTGAAATCTCTTGTGGCTTCCACATAATATTTAAGAGCTTTTACAACATCTAAGTTGTAGAGAAGTTGCTCCTTACAATTCATAAAAGCTGGACCAAAGAAGGAACCACAATTTCCTGATTGATAGTATTTGTAGATACAATCTTAGGAAGAAAAGTATAACTAGTGCAAAGAACAGCACTAACTTGATGAAAAGTAAAAAAAGAAGGTTTGAATGACAATGCTGAAAGATTCAAGCCAAAGAAATAGCTAGAAGAAAAAGAACCTTACAGGAGAAAAGCTGAAAGTCTAAGCCATGCATCGGCTCAAAAGGAGGAGTTTGAAGAGTCCTCAAAACCAGATTAAGATTCCAATGAGGAGAAACTGGACGAATAACTGGTTTTATTCTGTTCAGAGCCTGAACAGCCCGATACAGAATTAAGCATTCAATCGACATGCTGTCAAATTAAGAGTTCTGAAGTCTTGATAAAAAAGGGCCTTGAGAGAGAAGATCCTGTCTTAGGGGAGGCTTCCATGGATCCACAAACGAAATCTTGTGAGGCCACGACGGAGCGATCGAAATTGCTAAGGCTTGTTCCTGCTTGATGCTGGCTATCACTGTGGATAGCATCACAAACCGAGGAAAAATGTAAATTAGGTTAAATGACCAAAGGACCACTAGGGCATTATCATACTCGCCTGAGGGTCCTTAGACCTGGCACAATACTGAGGCAGTTTATAAGTCAAATGAGAACACATGAGATCTATCTCTGGCAGACCCCAACGTCTCCTAATTTGGTCGAAAGCGTCCTGATTCAGAGACCATTCCCCTGGGTGAAGAGACTTGTGACTGAGAAAATCTGCCTTCCTATTGTTAAGACCTGGAATGTAGATGGCAGAAATCTTGCAATGATGGAGCTCTGCCTATTTGATGATTGACAAAAACCACGGCTGTGTCGACTGACTAGAATCTCAGAAAAGATTTGTGTCTGAGTTCAGGCCAACTCTGGAGAGCATTCAAGACTGCAAAGAAAATATTTATTTGTAACATCCCCTCCCGAGGAGACCAAACTCTCAGCTTTCTCTGCCATATTGCACCCAAACCTAACAGGCTGGAATCTGTGGAGACTACAATCCACAATGGTCGAAGAAAGGAGGCTCCCTATTCCTAGGACTGGTTAGTCCACCACCAAGTCAGAAACTGTCTTGTCATCTAACAAAATCCTCTGAGACAGACCCTCATGGTCCCCAACCCCATTCCATAGATGCATCTGCAATTGGAAGCCCAAAGCTTTAATCTGGCAAATGGAACTGCATCTGAGGCAGCCACCAGGAGGTCCACAACTTCCATGCACTGAACAAAAAAAGTGAGAGGATCCAGCTGCAGAAGGCACAATCCTGTTGCCGCTTCAGTCAGCTTTTTGGAAGATTTATTTTCCAACTGTGACTCTACAGCAACTGATGAACGATCTGAGTTAGTCACAGCCATATAGGAAAGAGCCTGAACCAGAATCTCGTCCAAGCAAGGAACTAAAGAAAATCCTTAACCTCGAAGTACAGACAATAGAGCTCCCTGTACTTTTGTAAACACTCTAGGAGCTGTAGCAAGACCAAAAAGGGAGGGCCACAAACTGATAATGCTCATCTTGAAAAGCAAATCTCAGGAACTTGACATAATCCCTATGTATAGGGATATGCAAATAAACATTTTTAAGTCTATTGTAGACATAAACTCTGCCCTCCTGCACTACATACAACCTCTGGTTTACTTCTGAACTTGGAACTGGAGGAATCGCTCTCATTAACTCCAGATCAATCACACAAGCCAAGAAACCCTTGTCATTTAAAGGATCTCAAGGTACTTGAGACGGAAAGAATGTTCCCAGAGGGGGCCTTGAACGAAAACTTATTTGATACCCCTGGGAAATTAATTGGAATAACCAAGTATCCTGAATAGATCTCTCCCAAGTCTATTGAAAGAGACTCAATCTGCACCCCACCAGAGACTGATCTGGTATGGGAGCTGTACCTTCATGCAATCTTTTGAACTGGGATAAACTTCTTGGGGTGTTTGTTTGGACCAAAACAGTTGATCTTCCAGAAGGATTTGGAATAGCCAGAACTCTGGGCAGAAGGGGAATCTTCTTGAACTTTAGATTGCTGAAAGGTAGGAAAACACTCCGCAGATGTAAGCTTACCCTTAACCACTGACTGTGGCAATAATAGCATCCAGTCAAGGCCCAAATAGAGATTTACCCTGAAAAGGGAGAGAAACAGTCTAAGAAACAATATCAGCAGATCAAGACTTGAAGGGATAGTAAACTTCCTTGATTCTCTAGGTATTCTTAGTGGAAAGCTAAATCTAAGTAGGCTCATATCCCATATACTCCAAAAGCAAATAGGCAGTATAAAGCACACAAATAGTTAACCCCAAAGGACATATAAGGCACAATATAAAACTGGTTACATAAGGTAATGCGCTGAAGAGAACAGTAAAAAGACTTACATAGCAAATAACAGTAGCTAAAGGGTTAAATAAAATTTGGACCCAGAATTTAAAGCCAAGCCCGCAAGGAAAACCATTGCATTCAATAGGTGATACTCCCTTCACAACCCTCTGACATTCACTGTACTCAGAGGAATCAGGCTTCCAAATGCTGAGAAGCACATATCAACGTAGAATCTAAGCACAACCTTACTTCACCACCTCCATAGGAGGCAAAGTTAAAGTAAAACTGAATTGTGGGTGTGGTGAGGGGTGTATTTATAGGCATTTTTAGGTTTGAGAAACTGCCCCTCCTAGTAGGATTGTATATCCCATACGTCATTAGCTCATGGACTCTTGCCAATTACATGAAAGAACAACATTTAACCACAGTTAAGCATGTGATGAGGTGCTTAAAGCGTACTATTGACTATAAGTTGTTATACAAAAAATGTAGTCAAAACTTGAATCTCGAGGCGTATAGTGATGCCGATTGGGCCTCTGATGTGAATGATAGGAGTATGACTGGATACTGCGGAATCTGTTGGCGCTCTACAAATAACTGATAATAATAATACTGCTTTAGCCTAACCAAGAATGGTCCACTGATTACATGGAAAACATAATTTATGCTTACCTGATAAATTTATTTCTCTTGTAGTGTGTTCAGTCCACGGGTCATCCATTACTTATGGGATATATTCTCCTTCCCAACAGGAAGTTGCAAGAGGATCACCCAAGCAGAGCTGCTATATAGCTCCACCCCTCACATGGCATATCCAGTCATTCGACCAAAACAAGACGAGAAAGGAGAAACTATAGGGTGCAGTGGTGACTGGAGTTTTAATTAAAATTTAGAACTGCCTCAAAAAAAGACAGGGCGGGCCGTGGACTGAACACACTAAAAGAGAAATAAATTTATCAGGTAAGCATAAATTATGTTTTCTCTTGTTAAGTGTGTTCAGTCCACAGGTCATCCATTACTTATGTGATACCAATACCAAAGCTAAAGTACACGAATGATGGGAGGGACAAGGCAGGAATTTTAAACAGAAGGAACCACTGCCTGTAGAACCTTTCTCCCAAAAACAGCCTCCGAAGAAGCAAAAGTGTCAAATTTGTAAAATTTTGAAAAGGTATGAAGTGAAGACCAAGTTGCAGCCTTGCAAATCTGTTCAACAGAGGCCTCATTCTTAAAGGCCCAGGTGGAAGCCACAGCTCTAGTGGAATGAGCTGTAATTCTTTCAGGGGGCTGCTGTCCAGCAGTCTCATAGGCTAAACGTATTATGCTACAAAGCCAAAAAGAGAGAGAGGTGGCCGAAGCCTTTTGACCTCTCCTCTGTCCAGAATAAACGACAGAGAAGAAGTTTGCCGAAAATCCTTAGTTGCCTGTAAGTAGAACTTCAGGGCACGGACTACGTCCAGATTATGCAAAAGACGTTCCTTCTTTGAAGAAGGGTTAGGGCATAATGATGGAACAACAATCTCCTGATTGATATTCCTATTAGAAACAACCTTAGGTAAAAATCCAGGTTTAGTACGCAAAACTACCTTGTCTGAATGAAAAATCAGATAAGGAGAATCGCAATGTAAGGCAGATAACTCAGAGACTCTTCGAGCCGAGGAAATAGCCATCAAAAACAGAACTTTCCAAGATAAAAGCTTAATATCAATGGAATGAAGGGGTTCAAACGGAACACCCTGAAGAACTTTAAGAACCAAGTTTAAGCTCCACGGAGGAGCAACAGTTTTAAACACAGGCTTAATCCTAGCCAAAGCCTGACAAAAAGCCTGAACGTCTGGATTCTCTGCCAGACGTTTGTGTAAAAGAATAGACAGAGCAGAAATCTGTCCCTTTAACGAACTAGCGGATAAACCCTTTTCTAAACCCTCTTGTAGAAAAGACAATATCCTAGGAATCCTAACCTTACTCCATGAGTAACTCTTGGATTCACACCAATGTAAATATTTACGCCATATCTTATGGTAAATTTTTCTGGTAACCGGTTTCCGAGCCTGTATCAATGTATCAATAACCGACTCCGAGAAACCACGCTTTGATAGAATCAAGCGTTTAATCTCCATGCAGTCAGCCTCAGAGAAATTAGGCTTGGATGGTTGAAAGGACCCTGAAGTAGAAGGTCCTGCCTCAGAGGCAGAGACCATGTTGGACAGGACGACATGTCCACTAGGTCTGCATACCAGGTCCTGCGTAGCCACGCAGGCGCTATCAGAATCACCGATGCTCTCTCCTGTTTGATCCTGGCAATCAGACGAGGCAGCAACGGAAACGGTGGGAACACATAAGCCATGTTGAAAATCCAAGGGGCTGCTAGTGCATCTACCAGCACCGCTCCCGGGTCCCTGGACCTGGATCCGTAACAAGGAAGCTTGGCGTTCTGGCGAGAAGCCATGAGATCCAGTTCCAGTTCGCCCCAACGAAGAATCAGTTGAGCAAATACCTCCGGGTGAAGTTCCCACTCCCCCGGGTGAAAGGTCTGGCGGCTTAGAAAGTCCGCCTCCCAGTTCTCCACGCCTGGGATGTAGATCGCTGACAGATGGCAAGAGTGAGACTCTGCCCAGCGAATTATCTTTGAGACTTCTAACATCGATAGGGAACTCCTGGTTCCCCCTTGATGATTGATGTAAGCCACAGTCGTGATGTTGTCCGACTGAAATCTGATGAACCTCAGTGTTGCTAACTGAGGCCAAGCTAGAAGAGCATTGAATATCGCTCTTAATTCCAGAATGTTTATTGGAAGGAGTTTCTCCTCCTGATTCCATGATCCCTGAGCCTTCAGGGAATTCCAGACTGCGCCCCAGCCTAGAAGGCTGGCATCTGTTGTTACAATCGTCCAATCTGGTCTGCGAAAAGTCATTCCCTTGGACAGATGAATCCGAGACAATCACCAGAGAAGAGAATCTCTGGTCTCCTGGTCCAGATTTAGTAAAGGGGACATATCTGAGTAATCCCCATTCCACTGACTCAGCATGCATAATTGCAGCGGTCTGAGATGCAGGCGCGCAAATGGCACTATGTCCATTGCCGCGACCATTAAGCCGATTACTTCCATGCACTGAGCTACTGATGGGCTTGGAATGGAATGAAGGACACGGCAAGCATTTAGGATTTTTGATAACCTGGACTCCGTCAGGTAAATCTTCATCTCTACAGAATCTATAAGAGTCCCTAGAAAGGGAACCCTTGTGAGTGGTAACAGAGAACTCTTTTCCATGTTCACTTTCCACCCATGCCACCTCAGAAATGCTAGAACTATCTCTGTATGAGACTTTGCATTTTGAAAACTTGACGCTTGTATCAGAATGTCGTCTAGGTACGGAGCCACCGCTATGCCTCGCGGTCTTAGTACCGCCAGAAGCGAGCCCAGAACCTTTGTAAAAATTCTCGGAGCCGTAGCTAACCCGAAGGGAAGAGCTACAAACTGGTAATGCCTGTCTAGAAAGGCAAACCTTAGGTACCGATAATGATCTTTGTGAATCGGTATGTGAAGGTAGGCATCCTTTAAGTCCACTGTGGTCATATACTGACCCTCTTGGATCATGGGTAGGATGGTTTGAATAGTCTCCATTTCGAATAATGGAACTCTTAGGAATTCGTTTAAGATCTTTAGGTCCAAGATTGGTCTGAAGGTTCCCTCTTTCTTGGGAAACACAAACAGATTTGAGTAAAATCCTTGCCCTTGTTCCGTCCGCGGAACTGGGTGGATCACCCCCATTACTAGGAGGTCTTGTACACAGTGAAGAAAAGCCTCTTTCCTTATTTGGTTTGCTGATAACCTTGAAAGATGAAATCTCCCTTGTGGAGGAGAAGCTTTGAAGTCCAGAAGGTATCCCTGAGATATAATCTCTAACGCTTAGGGATCCTGGACATCTCTTGCCCAAGCCTGGGCGAAGAGAGAAAGTCTGCACCCCACTAGATCCGTTTCCGGATAGGGGGCCCTCTCTTCATGCTGTCTTAGGGGCAGAAGTAGGCTTTCTGGCCTGCTTGCCCTTGTTCCAGGACTGGTTGCTTTTCCAACCCTGTCTGTAACGAGGAGCAGTTCCTTCCTGTTTTGGAGCGGAGGAAGTTGATGCTGCTCCTGCCTTGAAATTACGAAAGGCACGAAAACTAGACTGTTTGGCCTTTGATTTGGCCCTGTCCTGAGGAAGGGTGTGACCCTTACCTCCAGTAATGTCAGCAATAATCTCCTTCAAGCTGGGCCCGAATAAGGTTTGCCCTTTGAAAGGAATATTAAGCAATTTAGATTTAGAAGTTACATCTGCTGACCAGGATTTAAGCCATAGCGCTCTGCGCGCCTGAATGGCGAATCCGGAGTTCTTAGCTGTTAGTTTGGTTAAATGCACAACGGCATCCGAAACAAATGCATTAGCTAGCTTAAGGGCTTTAAGCTTGTTCAAAGTCTCATCCAATGGTGCAGTGCGAATAGCCTCTTCCAGAGACTCAAACCAGAAAGCCGCTGCAGCAGTGACGGGCGCAATGCATGCAAGGGGCTGTAATATAAAACCTTGTTGAACAAACATTTTCTTAAGGTAACCTTCTAATTTTTTATCCATTGGATCTGAGAAAGCACAACTATCCTCCACCGGAATAGTGGTACGCTTGGCTAAAGTAGAAACTGCTCCCTCCACCTTAGGGACCGTCTGTCATAAGTCTCGTGTGGTGGCGTCTATGGGAACATTTTTCTAAATATCGGAGGAGGGGAAAACATAATTTATGCTTACCTGATAAATTCCTTTCTTCTGTAGTGTGATCAGTCCACGGGTCATCATTACTTCTGGGATATTACTCCTCCCCAACAGGAAGTGCAAGAGGATTCACACAGCAGAGCTGCATATAGCTCCTCCCCTCTACGTCACTCCCAGTCATTCGACCAAGGACCAACGAGAAAGGAAAAGCCAAGGGTGAAGTGGTGACTGGAGTATAAATTAAAAAATATTTACCTGCCTTAAAAACAGGGCGGGCCGTGGACTGATCACACTACAGAAGAAAGGAATTTATCAGGTAAGCATAAATTATGTTTTCTTCTGTTAAGTGTGATCAGTCCACGGGTCATCATTACTTCTGGGATACCAATACCAAAGCAAAAGTACACGGATGACGGAAGGGATAGGCAGGCTCTTTATACAGAAGGAACCACTGCCTGAAGAACCTTTCTCCCAAAAATAGCCTCCGATGAAGCAAAAGTGTCAAATTTGGAAAAAGTATGAAGCGAAGACCAAGTTGCAGCCTTGCAAATCTGTTCAACAGAGGCCTCATTCTTGAAGGCCCAAGTGGAAGCCACAGCTCTAGTAGAATGAGCTGTAATTCTTTCAGGAGGCTGCTGTCCAGCAGTCTCATAAGCTAAACGAATTATGCTACAAAGCCAAAAAGAAAGAGAGGTAGCGGAAGCTTTTTGACCTCTCCTCTGCCCAGAGTAAATGACAAACAGAGAAGACGTTTGTCGAATTCCTTAGTTGCCTGTAAGTAAAATTTTAGAGCACGGACTACATCCAGGTTGTGCAGTAGACGTTCCTTCTTTGAAGAAGGATTTGGGCATAAAGAAGGGACAACAATCTCTTGATTGATATTCCTGTTAGTAACTACCTTAGGTAAGAACCCAGGTTTAGTACGCAGGACTACCTTATCCGAATGAAAAATCAAATAAGGAGAATCACAATGTAAGGCTGATAATTCAGAGACTCTTCGAGCCGAGGAAATAGCCATTAAAAATAGAACTTTCCAAGATAACAACTTTATATCAATGGAATGAAGGGGTTCAAACGGAACGCCCTGTAAAACATTAAGAACAAGGTTTAAACTCCATGGTGGAGCAACAGTTTTAAACACAGGCTTAATTCTGGCCAAAGCCTGACAAAAAGCCTGGACGTCAGGAACTTCTGACAGACGTTTGTGTAACAGAATGGACAGAGCTGAGATCTGTCCCTTTAATGAACTAGCAGATAAACCCTTTTCTAAACCTTCTTGTAGAAAAGACAATATCCTAGGAATCCTAACCTTACTCCAAGAGTAACCTTTGGATTCACACCAATATAGGTATTTACGCCATATCTTATGGTAAATCTTTCTGGTAACAGGTTTCCTAGCCTGTATTAAGGTATCAATAACTGACTCAGAAAATCCACGTCTTGATAAAATCAAGCGTTCAATTTCCAAGCAGTCAGCTTCAGAGAAGTTAGATTTTGATGTTTGAAGGGACCCTGTATCAGAAGGTCCTGTTTCAGAGGTAGAGACCAAGGTGGACAGGATGACATGTCCACCAGGTCTGCATACCAAGTCCTGCGTGGCCACGCAGGTGCTATTAGAATCACTGATGCTCTCTCTTGTTTGATTCTGGCAATCAATCGAGGAAGCAACGGGAAGGGTGGAAACACGTAAGCCATCCTGAAGTCCCAAGGTGCTGTCAGAGCATCTATCAGGACTGCTCCTGGATCCCTGGATCTGGACCCGTAACGAGGAAGCTTGGCGTTCTGTCGAGACGCCATGAGATCTATCTCTGGTTTGCCCCAACGTCGAAGTATTTGGGCAAAGACCTCCGGATGAAGTTCCCACTCCCCCGGATGAAAAGTCTGACGACTTAAGAAATCCGCCTCCCAGTTCTCCACTCCCGGGATGTGGATTGCTGACAGGTGGCAAGAGTGAGACTCTGCCCAGCAAATTATCTTTGATACTTCCATCATAGCTAGGGAGCTTCTTGTCCCTCCCTGATGGTTGATGTAAGCTACAGTCGTGATGTTGTCCGACTGAAACCTGATGAACCCCCGAGTTGTCAACTGGGGCCAAGCCAGGAGGGCATTGAGAACTGCTCTCAATTCCAGAATGTTTATTGGCAGGAGACTCTCCTCCTGACTCCATTGTCCCTGAGCCTTCAGAGAATTCCAGACGGCACCCCAACCTAGAAGGCTGGCGTCTGTTGTTACAATTGTCCAGTCTGGTCTGCTGAAAGGCATCCCCCTGGACAGATGTGGCCGAGAAAGCCACCATAGAAGAGAATTTCTGGTCTCTTGATCCAGATTCAGAGAAGGGGATAAGTCTGAGTAATCCCCATTCCACTGACTTAGCATGCACAGTTGCAGTGGTCTGAGGTGTAAGCGTGCAAAGGGTACTATGTCCATTGCCGCTACCATTAAGCCGATTACCTCCATGCATTGAGCC
Organism: Bombina bombina; assembly: GCF_027579735.1. Taxonomy (NCBI): domain Eukaryota; kingdom Metazoa; phylum Chordata; class Amphibia; order Anura; family Bombinatoridae; genus Bombina; species Bombina bombina. Next base: position 920,719,265 of record NC_069501.1, read on the forward strand.
ACTGACGGGTGTTCCCTCCCCCTCACACACAGCAGTGAGGGAGAACAGAAACTGTCAGAAAAACAGATTAAGCAACTGCCAAGTGGAAAAATAGTGCCCAAACATTTATTCACACAGTACCTCAGCAAATGAAAACGATTTTACATTCCAGCAAAAACGTTAAACATAATCTCTAGTTATTAAACAGCTTTATGTATTTCTTACAGTGTAATTCTAGTGAAGTACCATTCCCCAGAATACTGAAGTGTAAAGTATACATACATGACATTATATCGGTATGGCAGGATTTTCTCATCAATTCCATTGTCAGAAAATAAAAACTGCTACATACCTCTATGCAGATTCATCTGCCCGCTGTCCCCTGATCTGAAGTTTACCTCACTCCTCAGATGGCCGAGAACAGCAATATGATCTTAACTACTCCGGCTAAAATCATAGCAAAACTCTGGTAGATTCTTCTTCAAACTCTGCCAGAGAGGTAATAACACACTCCGGTGCTATTTTAAAATAACAAACTTTTGATTGAAGATATAAAACTAAGTATAATCACCATAGTCCTCTCACACATCCTATCTAGTCGTTGGGTGCAAGAGAATGACTGGGAGTGACGTAGAGGGGAGGAGCTATATGCAGCTCTGCTGGGTGAATCCTCTTGCACTTCCTGTTGGGGAGGAGTAATATCCCAGAAGTAATGATGACCCGTGGACTGATCACACTTAACAGAAGAAAAAGGCACACCGGGTTTATCCCACTCCTTGTTAATAATCTCTGTAAGCCTTTTAGGTATAGGAAAAACGTCAGTACACACCGGTACCGCATAGTATTTATCCAGCCTACATAATTTCTCTGGGATTGCAACCGTGTCGCAATCATTCAGAGCCGCTAATACCTCCCCTAGTAATACACGGAGGTTCTCAAGCTTAAATTTAAAATTTGAAATTTCTGAATCCGGTCTCCCTGGATCAGATCCGTCACCCACAGAATGAAGCTCTCCGTCCTCATGTTCTGCAAATTGTGATGCAGTGTCAGACATGGCCCTCATATCATCAGCGCGCTCTGTCCTTAACCCAGAGCTATCGCGCTTGCCTCTTAACTCAGGCAAATTAGATAATACTTCTTTCATAACATTAGCCATATCTTGTAAAGTGATTTGTAAGTGCCTTGATGTATTTGGCGCCACAATCTCACGCACCTCCTGAGCGGGAGGCGAAGGTACTGACACGTGAGGAGAGTTAGGCGGCATAACTTCCCCCTCGTTGTCTGGTGATAATTTCTTTACCGGTAAAGACAGACTTTTATTTAAAGTAACATCAATACAATTGGTACACATATTTCTATTGGGCTCCACATTGGCCTTTAAACATAATGAGCAAGCAGATTCATCTGTGTCAGACATGTTTAAACAGACTAGCAATGAAGCTATCAAGCTTGGAAATTTCTTTCAATAAGTTTACAAGCAATATAAAAAACGCTGCAGCGCTTTTAAAAACACAAAAAAACTGTCACAGTTGAAATAACAACGAACTAATACAGTTATAGCAACCAATTTTAAACAGTAAATGTATGAAATTAGCAGAGGATTGCACCCATTAGCAAAAGGATGATTAACCCCTCAATACCCAAAACGGATAATCAATTTAAGATTTAACGCTTTTCTCACAGTCAAACACACTGTCACAGGTCTGCTGTAACTGATTACCTCCCTCAAAAATGAATTTTGAAGACCCCTGAGCTCTCTGGAGACGTCCTGGATCAAAGAGGAAGAACCAGGAAGACTGTGCTAGAATTTTAACTGCGCAACAAGGAGCTAAAAAAAGGTCCCTCCCACTCATATCACAACAGTGGGAGACCTGATATAACGGTGTCTATGCAGAAATATACGTTAGCCATGTGGAAAAAAATCATGCCCAAAAAGATTTATCACCAAAGTACCTCACAAAACGAATAATGCCAGTAAACGTTTTTAAAAAACAACTTTCCAGTGTTATGCAAAGTTATCACTAAGCCTGCTACCAGTCGCTTCTACTGCAGTTAAGGCTCATACATTTATTTCAGTACTAACAGTATTTAAAGTTAAATTCTAGTCCCTAGAAAATAACTCAACTGCGCATACATTTATCAGCCTGATACCAGTCGCTACTACTGCATTAAAGGCTGTACTTACGTCATATGGGTAACAGCAGTGTTTTCATAGTCAATTCCATTCCTAGAAAATATTTTACTGCACATACCTCATTTGCGGGGGACCCTGCATGCTATTCCCTTCTCGAAGATACCCCACTCCTCAGAATGTGCGAGAACAGCCAGTGGATCTTAGTTACGTCTGCTAAGATCATAGAAAAAACGCAGGCAGATTCTTCTTCTAAATACTGCCTGAGAGAACAAACAGCACACTCCGGTGCTATTTTAAAATAATAAACTTTTGATTGAAGAATGTTACTCCTATCTCCTCTCACAACCTCCTTTGTTGAGACTTGCAAGAGAATGACTGGGTATGACATGTGAGGGGTGGAGCTATATAGCAGCTCTGCTTGGGTGATCCTCTTGCAACTTCCTGTTGGGAAGGAGAATATATCCCATAAGTAATGGATGACCCGTGGACTGAACACACTTAACAAGAGAAATCAAAGAAACAGCCCACAGTAGCTTTGTCTACATGTGAAGCTGAATACATGGCATTGGCTGCAACTTGTAAAGTCTGTACTTTATGCAGTTATTCAAAGTAATCGATAAAGGGTGTCGTTATGAACCAATACAAATCTTTAGAGACAATCAGGGTTCAATTGCTCTTTCAAGGAATCCTGTTTGCTGTCAAAGATGTAAACACATTGATATCAACTACCACTTCATTCGATCAGTGATGGTAATATAGTTCTTGAGTATTGTCCAACTGACGACATAGTAGCAGATGTTATGACTAAGCCTGCAACAAAATTCAAGTTAGAAAAGTTTTTGAGTTATATGTTTGGAATGTAAGTCATGAATATGTTTAAAAGGGGGAAACATGCAAAATAAAACACTTGAGAGCAAGTGGGCGTGTTGAGATATAAACTGAAAGTGCTCTTACACAATGTTGTAGCCTATATACATTGAATGTTAACAGAAGTGTAAATAAAGTTTATTTTATGTTGTTACCTCCTCCTTCATCCTGGCACAGGAAGCAGTGTAGTAAAAAAGACATAGAAACAAGAAGTGCCTGTGTGATTTGTCCTCCATCTTTATATAAAATTAGTTTATATATCCGGTTACCTTATCCTAATAACAGAATGGCAACACCAACCATAACAGCTACATTTGGTTTTAAAGGGATACTAAACCCATTTTTTTTCTTTCATGATTCAGATAGAGCACGCAATGTTAAGCAACTTTCTAATTTACTACTATTTCCCAATTTTCTTTGTTCTCTTGCTAACTTTATTTAAAAAGCAGGAATGTAAAGCTTAGGAGCCAGCCCATTTTAGGTTCAGCACCCTGGATAGCGCATGCTTATTGGTGACTACATTCAGCCAACCAATAAGCAAGCATAACCCAGGTTCTGAATAAAAAATGGTCTGGCTCCTAAGCTTTACATTCCTGCTTTTAAGTAAAGATACCAAGAGAACGAAGAAAAATTGATAATAGGAGTAAATTAGAAAGTTGTTTAAAATTGCATGCTTTATCTGAATTATTAAAGGGACAGTCAACACCAGAATTGTTATTGTTTAAAAAGATAGATAATCCCTTTATTATCCATTCGCCAGTTTTGCATAACCAACACAGTTATAATAATATACATTTTACCTCTGTATCTACAAACTGCCCCCTTATTTCAGTTCTTTTGACAGACTTGCATTTTAACCAATTAGTGCTTACTCCTAGGAGCTTCACGTGCATGACCTCAGTGTTATCTATATGAGACACATGAACTAATGCCCTCTAGTGGTGACATTTTTTAAAAATGCTTTAAGATTAGAGGCGGCCTTCAAGGTCTAAGAAATTAGCATATGAACCTCCTAGGTTTAGCTTTCAACTAAGAATACCAAAAGAACAAATCAAAATTGGTGATAAAAGTAAATTGGAAAGTTGTTTAAAAGTACATGCCCTATTTAAATCATGATTTTTTTTTAACTTGACTGTCCCTTTAAATATTTTGGTTTTAGTAACCCTTTAAGTGTTTACTAAAGTTGCAAAACATGCTATGATAACCACATTAATACTTTCATATTATTATAGCAACATGGTAATCATTATTTGTAAGGATTGCTAGTTTGAATACTATATTACTTGTTTTTTGTTTTTAGTGATATACTAGGTAATTAGACATATGTGACTGATTACAGAGCAATAGCAGCTGAGGTATATTCAGACATTTTATCATTTAATCTACCACAACTATGGCCCCAAAATTGATTTTGGCTACTTACATATTTATTGAAATGCCTTTTGTATTAAAGGGACAATAAAAAAATAAAAATAAACAATGATTCAGACAGAGCATGCAATTTAAAACAACTTTCCAATGTACTTGCATGATCAAATTTGCTTTGTTTCCTTTGTATCCTTTGTTGAAAGCATATGTGCATATGCTCAGGCACAGCAATGCTGCGGCTGATTGGTGGCTATACACATTTGACTCTTGTTATTGGCTCACCAGATGTTTTCAGATAGCTCCCAGCAGTACATTACTTCTTAACAAAAGATTCCCAGATGATTAAGCAAACCAGATAACAGAAGTAATATGGAAATTATTTTAAAATTGTATGCTTTGTGTGAATCATGAAAGAAACATTTTGATTTTCATGTCCCTTTAATTATAACCCCCATAGCATAGATTGAGAGAAGCACTTAAAAGGATACCGTACTCAAAAAGCTCTGTAATCATTAGCAGTAGCCAATCATGTTGAATATGTTTTATTCTTTAAAAAAGTGAAAGCTACTTCAATTTAAATTGAATTAGTCAGAAGTACCTATAATCAAGAAAATATTTGTAGGAAATAAACAACTATCACAGGTATATTACTTAAGATTTACATTTAAACAACTTTTACTTCATATACTTCAGGCAAAAATGCCATGTTTAAATGTTGTTCTTTCACATGGATGATAATTTTGGAGCACAGTGTCCCTTTAAGGCAGGTGGTAACCTTTTTAAATGTGAAAAGTGTAATGCATGCATAAAAGAAAACCAGAATTAATTGATTACAATGTGTTGTATTTCACAACATATTAGTTCAGTAAATGCAAAATTGAGGGTGTTTCTCACCTTATTGTCCTCCCAGTAGAGAGCTAAGCATTCATCTCCAGGCCTCCAGCTGAATCCACAATAAACATTTTCAGGTGTTCTGTCTGGTTTTATGGGACCAGATCTTTTTTTAGAATTACTGTTGTAAGAAAATATCTTACTTCTGTCATCATGTGTGGAATTTAAATGTGGTCCTATTGGTTTGATAGGCCCAGTTCTTCTTCCTTTATGATCAACCTCTCCATTTAGTACATCATTAGCACCATCTTTAATTAATGAATTCTGAAAACTGAGTGGTTCGTTAATTACATTAAAACTTTTATCATTTGGTAAACTAGTGAACATGTCACTGCTATTTGTTCGTAATCTCCTGTCAGCAAAAAACTCAGGGTTGTGTCTTTGGTCTTCTCTTTTCCCTCTTTTTTGATGAGCAGTCTCTGTATTATTATTCTGATAGCTGGTATCCTCTTTAACTTCAGGGGTATTTCCTGTCTTTATGGCCCTGACTTGCATAGTATTATCTCTTTTTTTAAATGAATTGTCATTCTGATGACTAGAAGAAGGGTTTGGAAAATCCTTCAACTTGTCATTTCTTCCATATACCCTTTCACATTTATTCCTCTCTTCCATCCAAAGTTCAGGAACTGGAGCATTTAGCTTCTCTGGACCTCTACCTCTTGGTGGTCCACTGCCATCAAATTGCCTAGATGAATAATTATCCTTCTGAAATCGAGGTGGTTTCTCATTCCGTGGAGCTCTGGTATCATTTCTTGAAAACTGCCGTGGTTGACCGTAATCTTTTACACCATTTTGCTCCAGATTAGCGGATTTGTGCTGTCCTTGGCTGTGATTTTGTGATTTGTTTTCTACAACAACAAAATAATAAAATGTTACACTAGTAAGATAATATACAGATTACATTATTAAGATAATATATAGATTACATTATTTTACAGTACAATATTTACACTATTAATCACAAAATGTACCAATGATTTAAGGGCCATTAAAGTCAATATGCGGTGCCAAGCCGGATTTCCCGCACAGCTATTGGCCAAGAGGTGGAAACGACACCTCTCTGCCAGATAGCGTTCTGCCGGTGGGCTGCCTTAGCAGCTCAGTGAAGGCTATCGCTTGGAACAAATATTAGTATGTTATACTTCATGAATGAAAGTCATCTTTACTTATTCCAATGATAAATCCTAGCATTTTAGAAACGCTAGGATTTACCATCACTTTAAGGGAAGTAAAATAAAAAACAAACAAAAAAAAAACTGCTTCCTTATAATGGCAAGAGATAAAAGGCTACTGTTGTGTGCTGTTTTAATAGAAATGGGTGGAAGAACGGGGGCAAATAGTCCCAACTGTCCTACATCTTACAGGATGGTCTGAAAACAAACTCTGTACAGCAATCTCACCCAGCTCTCTGTATTTCTCCCCTTTGAAAAGAGTACCTGGTATGGTGATCACTGATCTGTGTGACAATCAAGCCCAACTGCTCCAAACCCTTAACAGACCACTCTCCAGAATGCTCAAACCACAACCCAAGCATACCTCACAACATTTGTGGCTGGCTATATGGGACACAGGAGGTTGATAGGAGCCTGTCACCATTTTCTAGGTGGAGCTGTGTTGGGAGAGGAGGGATCATGGGTAGTTAGTGGGCAGGAATGAGGGTGTTTCTGGGTGGTCTATGGATGTGTCAGAACAGTTTTTTCCCAGTGTTCTGTGGTAGGAGCTAAGGAAAATTCTGTAAAGAGGGACATATGGCTGTCTAAGAGGGAGAGTTTAGAAACAGGGACTGTTCCGCTCAAATAGAGACAGTTGGGAGTTCTGCCAAAGGCTGCACAAAATGCATACCTTTGATTCCTATTTCCCAGAGCATACTACTGGCAGGAATGGTCTGTCACTCTGAGGACATGTATGCATAGTTTGCAATAGATGTGTGATATAATCTCCTTGTTACAGTTTCAAGTAAAAAAGTTTATGTTTTCAATTAAAGGGATATGAAACCCATTTTTTTCCTTCATGGTTCAGATAAAGCATATGATTTTAAACACTTTCCAATTTACTTCTATTACCTAATTTGTTTTGTTCTCTTTGTATCCTTTGTTAAAAAATGATACCTCAGTAGGCTCAGGAGCTGCTAATTGGTGGCTGCACATATATGCCTCATGATATTGGTTCACCCAATGAGTTGACTAGCTCCCAGTAGTGCTTTGATGCTTTTACAGCAAAGGATACCAAGAGAAAGAAGTAAATGAGATAACAGAAGTAAATTGGTAAGCTGTTTAAAATTGTATTTTCTATCTGAATCATGAAAGAACATATTTGGGTTTCATGTCCCTTTAACTTCTATGGCACCATCTATTTATTCATTTTTCTTTTAAGTTTGGTTGTCAGCACATGCTCAGTTCACAGATTAGTAAACAGCCATTTCCTTAAAAAGTAATCTAAAATCTGATTTTAAATTATGAAATAAACACAATTAGTAGATGATCGTCAACATTTTCATAAATACATGTTATGACATTTTAAAAGTGTTACAAAATTTTTATATATATTATAATGAAGAAAACAAACAGACGCAAAAACCCACAGATGTTCTTATGGATACAATTTTGTTTTGCATAGGTTTGTAACTGGCCTCCAGTACAGAGCAGGAGACAGTGAGCAGATAGAGTATTGGTTGTACACAAACAAGCATTCCCCCATATTAAATAACACTCTTCATGATAAAATATTTAACATATTTAATTGCAGGTATTTTATATGTATGATACAACTTAAAGGGATATTCCAGCCAAAATTGGAAACCACATGGATGCATTTCAGTATTGAAAATAAGCATTTTTGTAATATACATGTGTTAGCAAACATGCTTCTATTAAAAGTTATAGCTGTTTCAAAAGTGTATTTAAGTATGCACCGTGCACCAGCATTTTAAACACAGCACTTGCTCAGAGAGCCTAAGGGGCTTGTAACATCTAGTAATGTCTTAATTTGTTAATTGCTGACATGATAGAAGCCCCAATGATGATCTGAGCAGCTGCATTATTTAAAATGTGGGTGCAGTGACAACATCTAACTGTGCTTCACATGCACGTGCAGTGAAAAATTTTAACACTAAAACAATGATAACTTTTACTTATACAATACATGTATATAGCAAATGTGCTTCTTTTCAAAGTCGTAATTCATCTATGTGCATTTACATTTTGACTGGAATGTCCCTTTAAAGGCACCATATAAAGACAAAGTACAATTACACTTCATGGTACATTTCTTTATTTTGAACTTTCATGTATTTGGAGATATGAGAGAGAAATATAATGCTGTTATCCGTAGTTTATAGGATAGCATATGAAAAGCTAATAGAAAACTGCTTCTAAAGTAGGGGCTAGAAGCAATGTTGTGTGCAACGTCATTTAAGTCTATCAGTGTAACAATACATCCAGCATCTCTATACAATAAAACGTAATTTATTCTTACCTGATAAATTAATTTATTTCTTGGTTGTGAGTCTACAAGACCTTACTTACCTGGCCACCAGGAGGAGGCAAAGACACCTTCCTCTTCCCTCCCAGTAGTGAGTATAGCCAAGGATAGGATGAAAAAAGGGAAAGTAACGAGGTACAAAACTAAAACTGCCGCCAACACCAAGAAAAAAACAAACCGCATGGGTTTGTGGACTCTCGCAACCAAGAAAGCAATGAATTTATCAAGTGAGAATAAATTATGTTTTCTTTCTAAGGAACCACTGCCTGAAGGACCTTAATTCAAATGGAAGCTTCAGCTGAAGCGAAAACATCAAAATGATAACATTTGTAAAAGTATGCAAAGAAGATCAGGTTGCAGCTTTGCATATCTGTTCCACTGAAGCCTCATTCTTGAAAGCCCTGGAAGTAGAAACAGAATCTGTAGAATTCTAGCTGGTGGTTTTTTACCTTGTGAATTAAGAGATCATAACCAAAAATACAAAGACCCCGTAGTAGCCTTCTGGTCCTGCGTTTCCCTGAATATACAACAAACAAGCTTCTAGATTGGCATAAATTCGTAGCTTGCAAATAAGACTTCAATGCCCTAACCATATCCAAATTATGCAATAATCTTTCCTTAAAAGACTGTGGTTTAGGACATAAAGAAGGAACAACTATTTCCGGATTCATATTTTCTGCTAAAACCACCTTTGGCAAAAAAAAAACAAAACAAAAACACAGCCACTATACGCTACAAATGATGGAAAAAAAAAATTAAAAGTCAAATCACCAGACAAACCCGATAACTGGGCTGAGGAAATAGCCAATAGAAAAATAACTTTCCAAGATAACAACCTGTCTAGGGAATGCATTGGTACAAAAGGAGGAAATTGTAACACTCCCAGAACCAAATTAAGAATCCATGGAGGAGAAACTGGTTTAAAGGGTTAGTAAAGTACAAATAAAACTTTCATGATTCAGATAGGACATGTAATTTTAAACAACTTTCTAATTTTCTTTCTCCAACATTGGTGTGTCCGGTCCACGGCGTCATCCTTACTTGTGGGAATATCTCTTCCCCAACAGGAAATGGCAAAGAGTCCCAGCAAAGCTGGCCATATAGTCCCTCCTAGGCTCCGCCCACCCCAGTCATTCTCTTTGCCGTTGCACAGGCAACATCTCCACGGAGATGGTTAAGAGTATGTGGTGTTTAGTTGTAGTTTTTTTATTCTACTATCAAGAGTTTGTTATTTTAAAATAGTGCTGGTATGTACTATTTACTCTGAAACAGAAAAGGATGAAGATTTCTGTTTGTGAGAGGAAGATGATTTTAGCAGACAGTAACTAAAATCGATTGCTGTTTCCACATAGGACTGTTGAGATGAAGTAACTTCAGTTGGGGGAAACAGTTAGCAGACTTTTCTGCTTAAGGTATGACTAGCCATATTTCTAACAAGACTGTGTAATGCTGGAAGGCTGTCATTTCCCCTCATGGGGACCGGTAAGCCATTTTCTTAGTTTCAAACAGAATAAAAGGCTTAATATGGGCTATAAAACTGGTAGACACTTTTATGGGCTAAATCGATTGCTTTATTTGGACATTTTATACATGTTTATGCTGATAATTCACACTTATAAACTTGGGGAACTTTTTTTAACGGCAGGCACTGTGTTAGACACCTTTTCCAGTCAGGGAGGGCCTTCCCAGTTGTAGGCTGAGCCTCATTTTCGCGCCATTACTGCGCAGTTGTTTTTGAGAGCAAGACATGCAGATGCATGTGTGAGGACCAGAAAGTAGTTGGAAAAGTTTCTAGAAGGCGTCATTTGGTATCGTATTCCCCTCTGGGCTTGGTAAAGTCACAGCAAAGGCTGTAGCTGGGACTGTATAGGGGTTAAATTTGTAAACGGCTCCTGTTCCGTTATTTTAAGGGTTAAAGCTCTGAAAATTGGTATGCAATACTTTTAAGGCTTTAAGACACTGTGGTGAAATTTTGGTAAATTTTGAACAATTCCTTCATACTTTTTCACATATTCAGTAATAAAGTGTGCTCTGTCTAAAATTTAAAGAGACAGTAACGGTTTTGTTTTAAAACGTTTTTTGTGCTTTATTGACAAGTTTAAGCCTGTTTAACATGTCTGTGCCTTCGGATAAGCTATGTTCTATATGTATGAAAGCCAATGTGTCTCCCCACTCAAAATTGTGTGATAATTAAGCCATAGCGTCCAAACAAAGTAAGGACAGCACTGCCACAGATAATGAAATTGCCCAAGATGATTCCTCAGATGAGGGGAGTAGACATGATTCTACATCATCTCCTACTGTGTCTACACCAGTTTTGCCCACGCAGGAGGCCCCTAGTACATCTAGCGCGCCAATGCTTATTACCATGCAACAATTGACGACTGTAATGGATAACTCCATAGCAAATATTTTATCCAAAATGCCTGCATATCAGAGAAAGCGCGATTGCTCTGTTTTAAACACTGAAGAGCAGGAGGGCACTGATGATAATTGTTCTGTCATACCCTCACACCAATCTGAAGTGGCCATGAGGGAGGTTTTGTCAGATGGGGAAATTTCAGATTCAGGAAAAATTTCTCAACAAGCTGAACCTGATGTTGTGACATTTAAATTTAAATTAGAACATCTCCGCGCACTGCTTAAGGAGGTGTTATCTACTCTGGATGATTGTGACAACTTGGTCATTCCAGAGAAATTATGCAAGATGGACAAGTTTCTAGAGGTTCCGGTGCACCCCAACGCTTTTCCTATACCCAAGCGGGTGGCGGACATAGTGAATAAGGAGTGGGAGAAGCCCGGCATACCTTTTGTTCCCCCTCCTATATTTAAGAAATTATTTCCTATGGTCGACCCCAGAAAGGACTTATGGCAGACAGTCCCTAAGGTCGAGGGGGGCAGTTTCTACTCTAAACAAGCGAACTACTATCCCTATCGAGGAGAGTTGTGCTTTCAAAAATCCTATGGATAAAAAATTGGAAGGTTTGCTTAAAAAGATTTTTGTACAGCAGGGTTACCTTCTACAAACCATTTCGTGCATTGTTCCTGTCACTACAGCAGCGTGGTTCTGGTTCGAGGAACTAGAAAAGTCGCTCAGTAGAGAGACTCCGTATGAGGAGGTTATGGACAGAGTTCACGCACTTAAGTTGGCTAACTCTTATTTTAGATGCCGCTTTGCAATTAGCTAGTTTAGCGGCGAAAAATTCAGGGTTTGCAATTGTGGCACGCAGAGCGCTTTTGCTAAAGTCTTGGTCAGCGGATGTATAATCCAAGACAAAATTGCTTAACATCCCTTTCAAAGGTAAAACTCTCTTTGGGCCAGAATTGAAAGAGATTATCTCAGACATCACTGGGGGAAAGGGCCACGCCCTTCCACAAGATAGACCTTTCAAGGCCAAGAATAAGTCTAATTTTCGTTCCTTTCGCAATTTCAGGAACGGACCGGCCTCTAATTCTGCATCCTCTAAGCAAGAGGGTAATGCCTCACAGCCCAAACCAGCCTGGAAACCTATGCAAGGCTGGAACAAGGGTAAGCAGGCCAAGAAGCCTGCTACTGCTAACAAAACAGCATGAAGGAGTAGCCCCCGATCCGGGACCGGATCTAGTAGGGGGCAGACTCTCTCTCTTTGCTCAGGCTTGGGCGAGAGATGTTCAGGATCCCTGGGCACTAGAAATAGTTTCTCAGGGTTATCTTCTGGAATTCAAGGAACTACCCCCAAGGGGAAGGTTCCACATGTCTCACTTATCCTTAAATCAAATAAAGAGACAGGCGTTCTTACATTGTGTAGAAGACCTGTTAAAGATGGGAGTGATACACCCTGTTCCAATGACGGAACAAGGAATGGGATTTTACTCAAATCTGTTCGTAGTTCCCAAAAAAGAGGGAACCTTCAGACCAATTCTGGATTTAAAGATCCTAAACAAATTTCTCAGGGTACCATCGTTCAAAATGGAAACCATTCGAACGATTCTACCCACTATCCAGGAAGGTCAATTTATGACTACCGTGGATCTAAAGGATGCGTACCTACATATTCCTATCCACAAAGAACATCATCAGTTCCTAAGGTTCGCCTTTCTGGACAAACATTACCAGTTTGTGGCCCTCCCATTCGGGTTAGCCACTGCTCCAAGGATTTTCACAAAGGTACTCGGGTCCCTTCTAGCGGTTCTAAGACCGAGGGGCATTGCAGTAGTACCGTACTTGGACGACATTCTAATACAAGCGTCGTCCCTTTCAAAAGCAAAGGCTCATACAGACATCGTTCTGGCCTTTCTCAGATCTCACGGATGGAAGGTGAACATAGAAAAGAGTTCTCTGTCTCCGTCAACAAGAGTTCCCTTCTTGGGAACAATAATAGATTCCTTAGAAATGAGGATTTTCTGACAGATGTCAGAAAGTCAAAACTTCTAAGCACTTGTCAAGTTCTTCACTCTGTTCCACGTCCTTCCATAGCTCAGTGCATGGAAGTAGTAGGGTTGATGGTTGCAGCAATGGACATAGTTCCTTTTGCACGAATTCATCTAAGACCATTACAACTGTGCATGCTGAAACAGTGGAATGGGGACTATACAGACTTGTCTCCAGTGATTCAAATAGATCAGAAGACCAGAGAGTCACTCCGTTGGTGGCTGACCCTGGACCATCTATCCCAGGGAATGAGCTTCCACAGACCAGAGTGGGTCATTGTCACGACCGACGCCAGTCTAGTGGGCTGGGGCGCGGTCTGGGAATCCCTGAAAGCTCAAGGACTATGGTCTCGGGAAGAGTCTCTTCTCCCGATAAACATTCTGGAACTAAGAGCGATATTCAATGCTCTCAGGGCTTGGCCTCAGCTTGCAAAGGCCAGATTCATAAGATTCCAATCAGACAACATGACGACTGTTGCGTATATCAATCATCAGGGGGGAACAAGGAGTTCCCTAGCGATGAAAGAAGTGACCAAAATAATACAATGGGCGGAGGATCACTCCTGCCATCTATCTGCGATCCACATCCCAGGTGTGGAAAACTGGGAAGCGGATTACCTGAGTCGTCAGACTTTCCATCCGGGGGAGTGGGAACTCCACCCGGAGATCTTTGCCCAGTTGACTCAATTATGGGGCATTCCAGACATGGATCTGATGGCGTCTCGTCAGAACTTCAAGGTTCCTTGCTACGGGTCCAGATCCAGGGATCCCAAGGCGACTCTAGTGGATGCACTAGTAGCACCTTGGACCTTCAACCTAGCTTATGTGTTTCCACCGTTTCCTCTCATTCCCAGGCTGGTAGCCAGGATCAAACAGGAGAGGGCCTCGGTGATCTTGATAGCTCCTGCGTGGCCACGCAGGACTTGGTATGCAGACCTGGTGAATATGTCATCGGTTCCACCATGGAAGCTACCTTTGAGACAGGACCTTCTTGTTCAGGGTCCAATCGAACATCCAAATCTGGTCTCCCTCCAGCTGACGGCTTGGAGATTGAACGCTTGATTCTATCAAAGCGTGGGTTTTCAGATTCTGTGATAGATACTCTGGTTCAGGCCAGAAAACCGGTAACTAGAAAGATTTACCATAAAATATGGAAAAGATATATCTGTTGGTGTGAATCCAAGGGATTCCCATGGAATAAGATAAAAATTCCTAAGATTCTTTCCTTTTTGCATTGGATAAAGGATTATCTGCGAGTTCTCTAAAGGGACAGATTTCTGCTTTATCTGTCTTACTACACAAACGACTGGCAGCTGTGCCAGATGTTCAAGCATTTGTTCAGGCTCTGGTTAGGATCAAGCCTGTTTACAGACCTTTGACTCCTCCCTGGAGTCTAAATCTAGTTCTTTCAGTTCTTCAAGGGGTTCCGTTTGAACCTCTACATTCCATAGATATTAAGTTATTATCTTGGAAAGTTTTGTTTTTGGTTGCTATTTCTTCTGCTAGAAGAGTTTCAGAGTTATCTGCTCTGCAGTGTACTCCGCCCTATCTGGTGTTCCATTCAGATAAGGTTGTTTTGCGTACTAAGCCTGGTTTTCTTCCAAAGGTTATTTCCAACAAGAATATTAACCAGGAGATAGTTGTACCTTCTTTGTGTCCAAAACCAGTTTCAAAGAAGGAACGTTTGCTACACAATTTAGATGTAGTCCGTGCTCTAAAATTCAACTTAGAAGCTACAAAGGAATTCAGACAAACATCTTCTTTGTTTGTCGTCTATTCTGGTAAAAGGAGAGGTCAAAAAGCAACTTCTACCTCTCTTTCCTTTTGGCTTAAAAGCATCATCCGATTGGCTTATGAGACTGCCGGACGGCAGCCTCCTGAAAGAATCACAGCTCACTCCACTAGGGCTGTGGCTTCCACATGGGCCTTCAAGAATGAGGCTTCTGTTGATCAGATATGTAAGGCAGCGACTTGGTCTTCACTGCACACTTTTGCCAAATTTTACAAATTTGATACTTTTGCTTCTTCGGAGGCTATTTTTGGGAGAAAGGTTTTGCAAGCCGTGGTGCCTTCCGTTTAGGTAACCTGATTTGCTCCCTCCCTTCATCCGTGTCCTAAAGCTTTGGTATTGGTTCCCATAAGTAAGGATGACGCCGTGGACCGGACAAACCAATGTTGGAGAAAACAGAATTTATGCTTACCTGATAAATTACTTTCTCCAACGGTGTGTCCGGTCCACGGCCCGCCCTGGTTTTTTTAATCAGGTCTGATGAATTATTTTCTCTAACTACAGTCACCACGGTACCATATGGTTTCTCCTATATTTTTCCTCCTGTCCGTCGGTCGAATGACTGGGGTGGGCGGAGCCTAGGAGGGACTATATGGCCAGCTTTGCTGGGACTCTTTGCCATTTCCTGTTGGGGAAGAGATATTCCCACAAGTAAGGATGACGCCGTGGACCGGACACACCGTTGGAGAAAGTAATTTATCAGGTAAGCATAAATTCTGTTTTTATCATCAAATTTGTTTTAATCTCTTGGTATTCCTAGTTGAAAGCTAAACCTAAATAGGCTTATATGCTAATTAATAAGCACTTTAATGCCACCTCTTATCTGAATGCCTTTGACAGTTTTCCACAGCTAGAGGGTGTTAGTTCATAACATTGTGCTCACGCACATGGAATTATTTAAGAGTCAGCACTAATTGCCTGAAATGCAAGTCAGTCAAAAGATCTGAGACAAAGAGGCAGTCTGCAGAGGCTTAGATACAAGGTAATTACAGAGGTAAAAAGTAAATCTGTTGGCGCTCTACAAATAACCGATAATAATAATATATATTTCTATAACAGTATTGTTTATGCAAAACTCAACTGGGGAATGGTAAAAAAAAGGGATTATCTATCTTTTTAAAGAATAACATTGTTGGTGGTTTACTATCCCTTTAACCAAAGGACTTATTCTCACTAGCCTCTATCCTTTTCCTCTCCTTGATGAGGCAAAGAACTACTGGGATGGAAGAGGAAGTGGGAGGGATACTTAAAGGTCTGGTGTGGGTTGTCTTTGCCTCCTCCTGGCGGCCAGGTGATGTAATCCCAAGAGTAAGGTCTTGTGAACTCTCACAACCATTAGAAAGAAAACCGCTAATGCAGAAACAGTGTTTACAAGTTACCTCCCTTCCCCATGATCCACTTAGTTGCTTATATAATCCAATGTTAGGTTCACTGCTTTCACAGCTTTTCCTGGGTACATCTACATCACTAAATACATGACATTGTATCAAGAATCTTACAATAGTCATTTTAAATGCACCTATTCTTCAAGGAAATTAATCCACAATGTCTTGTTACAAACTAATAGAATGGTCTAAATAAAACTTATCAAAGATAAACGAAATATAGTGCATCTGGGAAACAACCATAATCAAGTTACCAAATGCTTAAATGGGACATACCGTGCCATTGGGTGAGACAATGACAAAATGCATACCGTTAGGTCCACAAGTATTCAGATTCTGTACAGCACCACAATATATTTTAAATGAAGCAGTTTAGATGGGATTGAAGTGTAGACTTCCAGCTTTAACTAAAGGGGTTTAACAAAAATATTGTACGATCTTAAAGAATTACAGCTATTTTCATATATATAGCCCCCCCCCCCCTTTTCAGGGGCTGAAAAGAAATTGAAAAAACTAAAAGTCATAAATAAAATGATCATTCTTAGTACTTGGCTGAAAATCATTTGCAGCAAATGCCTAAAGTCTGGAACATATGGACATCACCAAGCTCTGGGTCCCCCCCCCAGTGATGATTTGCCAGGCCTTTACTCCAGCTGTCTTAAGTTGCTGCTTATTTGTGGGTCTTTCTGTATCAGTCAGGTGACTAACTATGCCTTTTTAAGAATATTGTACCTCTTTGCTTTGTAGAGCTCCTTGCTTGCTTTCACATTGCTTCACACCACAGATGAACAATGACAATGTCCAGTACAAACAGTTTTATTGCATTTTGATGAATCTGAGCAGATAGTATAGCCCAATACACTTCAGAATTCATACTGTTGCTTCTGTCAGCAGTCACATCATTAATAACCCTAGTGACCCAGTTCCATTGGCCGACAAGCCATAACACTCCCTCCACCACGTGGTATGCTTCAAATTATGAACCATTCCTTTCCCATACAGTTCTCTTCTATCATTCTAGTACAGCTTGATCATTTTTCATGTCTCCAAAAACTATTGTTTAAGAACGGGGCAGGCTTTATTTTTTTTATATGTTTTATGGCAAAGTCTAAACTGGTCTTAATAATCGTTTTGCACTTTGTGGTAAACCTTTTATATTTATTTTCATGAAGTCATCTCTTTATTTTAGACTTTGACAGTAATACAAATACCATCTGAAGAGTGTTCTTGTTTTGGTTAGATGTATTTCTTCACCAAGGAAAGAATTTTGTGATCATCCACCACAGCTGTTTTCTGTGGTCAGTCGTCCAGGCCTTTTAGTGTTGTTGAGCTCACCAGTGATTTACTTCTTTTAAAAAATGTACCAAATTATTGATTTGGCCATTCCTAATATTTCTGCTATCTCTTGAGTTTACATTCCTTTTAAATCTGGAGTGCAGTCTTGTGAACTGCTTCTCAGGCAAAAATAATAATAAAAAATAAAGCTTAATGGATTGATGATGCTGCAATTTTAAAGTAATAAGTAACAGTTAAGAAAATATCAAAAAATAATTTAGTAAACACATAAGATTTTCTTTTTTTTTTACTTTTCCTCACTTTATACAATGAGATTTTTAAAGTAAAACATTTTCTGCAGGTCATTTTGAAATAAAATTCCATTTAAATTAGGCAGTTACACTAAAGCATCAGTTTAATTGCACTGCAAATTAGCTGCAGACAAAAAAAAAATTATGATTTTTTTTTAAATGTTTCTTTAATACATTTTTGTTTCCTTTTCTCATGGTCTAACATCACAAGGTAGACATGTAGTAATAAAAGTGCTTTGCTCACAGAACATCTTACATTCAGAAGTCACAGCTTTACAGACTGGGATAGGCTAGAGGGCGGGGTGGAAAAATCCCTGAGAGACAGTAACCAATCAATGCACTGCTCAATATTTAACTGTTCTCTACAAACAGCACTTTACTCTGGATGCACTGTGTTAAAGAAAACTTACACAGTGCAGCAGAGCTCAGTTTGCAGCACTGGTCCACATTAGATAGTTCTCTTCAAAGTGCTAACAGTTCCTGAATGTGTCCCATGCCTTTTGCAGATATGCTGCATTTTCTGCAATTACATCTCAGATCACAGCATGTTCTGCCTTGGAGTTTAGGGGTACTCACTGGTACTGAGTACCACGTCTGCCATCTCAAACAAGTAATATTTGTAATTGTCATGTAAATACTGTAGTTTTTACAAGAGGGCACTGCAAAACATATCAAACTTTAATTTCTTCAAAATTATTGGGCATAATATATAAATAAATAAGTAGTGTGACGATTTTTGCTACCCGTCAGTGCACATGCTCACACATTATGTCACTGCATTTGACATATGTTATAAAGAATGTGTGGAATGCGGTGATGTATGTGCACTCATGCGCACTAACAGGGTAGCAGCAAATCTAAATGCTTTGTCTGCGGATGGCTCCACGCGTACCCACAAAATGTACACAAACTTAAAGTAAACAGTTATGTATATTATCCATATATCATCACAATTAAAGGTGACTCCTAAATGCATTAACTCACTTAAGTTTGTGTACATATCGAGGGTGCGAGTGGCGCGCATGCGCAGACAAAGTGTTGAGACTTAATTTCCAGCTCCATATATCATCACAATTAAAGGTAACTACTAAATTCATTAACTTACAAGTTAATGAATGTAGGATTCCCCTTTAATTGTGATGATATATGGAGCTGGAAATTACTATTGGACAAACGGTTTACTTAAGTTTATGTACATTTCAAAGGTGCGCACAACGAGCATGCGAGACTTGCTACTAGGGATCAGAATTGCTACGCATCAATCAGTGCGCACATACATCACCGCATTCCACACGATCTTTACAACATATGTGCAATGCAGTGACGTAACGTGTGTGTGCACGCGCACTGAAAGGGTACCAAATTCCAACACGGTAGAAAAAATTGACAGAACACGGCCCCCCCCCCCCCTTTTTTTTTTTTACAAGTATAGCTAAAATATTGTTAAATAAACATGACAGTTGAACTGTTGTGCGACTAACTATGGCTGCATTTCTTGACTTCATAAAAAGTAAAATTAACCAAATTTGTTCTCGTTATTAATACTAAAAAACTAAATTTATGCTTACCTGAAATTTATTTCTTCAAGATGTGGCAAGTCCACGGGTTCATCTTAATTACTGTTGGGAATACCATTCCTCGCCAGCAGGAGGCGGCAAAGAGCACCACAGTAAAAACTGTTAAATATCACTTCCCTACCGATAAACCCCAGTAATTCGACAGAGAGTAAATGGAGAAAGGAAAGTAACACAAGGTGCGGAGGTGACTGAGGTTAAGTAAAAAAAACCCATAACAATTACCAAAAAACAAAGGGTGGGTCCGTGGACTCACCACATCTTGAAAAAATACATTTATCAGGTAAGCATACATTTTGTTTTCATCTAAAGATGTGGTGAGTCCAAGGGTTCATCTTAATTACTGTTGGGAACCAATACCCAAGCTAGAGGACACAGATGAATAGGGAGGGATAAAAAAACAGCAAGCCTAAACAGAAGGCACCACCACTTGAAGGACCTTTCTCCCAAAAGCTGCCTGAGCCGAGGCAAAAGTATCAAATCTGTAAAATTTAGAAAAGGTATGTAAAAAAGACGAACAAGTTGCAGCCTTGCAAATCTGCTCCATAGAAGCATCATTCTAAAAGGCCAAGAAGAAGCTATGGCTCTGGTGGAATGAGCCTTAATTCTCTCTAGTGGCTGCTTCCCAGAAGACTCATATGCCATGTGAATCACACTCCTCAACCAAAAAGCCAGAGTAGAGGCAGACACCCTCTGACCTCTATTCTTTCCAGAAAAACAAACAAAAAGAGCAGAAGACTTCCGAAAGTCTTTAGTCGCATCCAAGTAAAACTTAGGAGCACGAACCACATCCAAATTATGCAGCAAACGTTCCTTATCCGGCTTCGGATACAGGGAAGGAACAACAATTTCCTGATTAATATTCTTAGTAGACACGACCTTGGGAAGTGCAAAGAACAGCCTTATCAGCATGAAAAATAAGATAAGGAGAATCAAACTGTAAAGCGGAAAGTTCAGATACCCTTCGAGCAGAAGAAATAGCCAACAAAAAACAAAACATTCCAAGAGAAAAGCTGAATATCAAGAGAATGCATTGGCTGAAACGGACGCCGCTGTAAAACCTTAAGAACAAGATTAAGGCTCCAAAGAGGAGCAACCACTTTAAATACCAGCCTAATTCTGACTAAGGCCTGACTGAAGGACCAAACGTCCGGCACATCCGCCAAAAGCTTGTGCAAAAGGACCGATAAGGCTGAAACTTGACCCATCAGGGTACTAACAGACAAACCTTTTTCCAGACCCTCCTGGAGAAAGGATAATATTCTTGGAATCCTATCCTTACTCCAAGAATATCGCTTAGCTTCACACCAAAAAAGATATTTCCTCCAAATCTTATGGTTAATCTTCCTAGTAACCGGCTTACGAGCCTGGATCAGTGTCTCTATTACTGACTCCGAAAAACCCACGGTTGGATAGAATCAAGCGTTCAAACTCCAAGCAGTCAGCTTCAGAGAAACGAGATTTGGATGAAGAAACGGTCCCTGGAGAAGAAGGTCCTTCCTAAGGGGAATCCTCCACAGAGGTAGAGATGACAGCTCCACTAAATCTGCATACCAGATTCTCAGAGGCCAAACTGGAGTGATTAGAATCACTGATACCCTTTCCAGTCTTATGCGAGCAATCACCCGAGGCAGGAGAGCAAACTGAGGAAACAGGCCATCTGGAAATCCCAATCCGCTAATGCATCAAACCAGTATGAGGCAGCTCTAGTCACCGTGGCAATACATACCACAGGTTGCCATTGGAGACCAAAATGTTCATAGATTTTTTTAAGATAAGCTTCCATCTTCTTATCCATAGGATCCTTGAAGGAACAACTGTTCTCAATAGGTATAGTAGTCCTCTTGGCCAGAGTGGAAATGGCACCCTCTACCTTAGGCGCCAATGATCACGATTCCCTAATAGATGATTCTACTGGAAACATTTTCTTAAAAAACATAATTTATGCTTACCTGATAAATTCCTTTCTTCTGTTGTGTGATCAGTCCACGGGTCATCATTACTTCTGGGATATTATCTGCTCCCCTACAGGAAGTGCAAGAGGATTCACCCAGCAGAGTTGCTATATAGCTCCTCCCCTCTACGTCACCTCCAGTCATTCGACCAAAGACCAACGAGAAAGGAGAAGCCAAGGGTGTAGTGGTGACTGAATTATAATTTAAAAAATATTTACCTGCCTTAAAAAACAGGGCGGGGCCGTGGACTGATAACACAACAGAAGAAAGGAATTTATAAGGTAAGCATAAATTATGTTTTCTTCTGTTATGTGTGATCAGTCCACGGGTCATCATTAATTCTGGGATACCAATACCAAAGCAAAAGTACACGGATGACGGGAGGGATAGGCAGGCTCATTATACAGAAGGAACCACTGCCTGAAGAACCTTTCTCCCAAAAATAGCCTCCGAAGAAGCAAAAGTGTCAAATTTGTAAAATTTGGAAAAAGTATGAAGCGAAGACCAAGTTGCAGCCTTGCAAATCTGTTCAACAGAGGCCTCATTCTTAAAGGCCCAAGTGGAAGCCACAGCTCTAGTGGAATGAGCTGTAATTCTTTCAGGAGGCTGCTGTCCAGCAGTCTCATAGGCTAAACGTATTATGCTACGAAGCCAAAAAGAGAGAGAGGTAGCAGAAGCTTTTTGACCTCTCCTCTGTCCAGAATAAACGACAAACAGGGAAGAAGTTTGGCGAAAATCTTTAGTTGCCTGCAAGTAGAACTTGAGGGCACGAACTACATCCAGATTGTGTAGAAGACGTTCCTTCTTTGAAGAAGGATTTGGACACAAGGATGGAACAACAATCTCTTGATTGATATTCCTGTTAGAAACAACCTTAGGTAAGAACCCAGGTTTAGTACGCAGAACTACCTTGTCTGAGTGAAAGATCAGATAAGGAGAATCACAATGTAGGGCTGATAACTCAGAGACTCTTCGAGCCGAGGAAATAGCCATTAAAAATAGAACTTTCCAAGATAACAATTTTATATCAATGGAATGAAGGGGTTCAAACGGAACACCCTGTAAAACGTTAAGAACTAAGTTTAAACTCCATGGCGGAGCAACAGTTTTAAACACAGGCTTGATCCTAGCTAAAGCCTGACAAAAGGCCTGGATGTCTGAATTTTCTGACAGACGCCTGTGTAACAAGATGGACAGAGCTGAGATCTGTCCCTTTAATGAGCTAGCCGATAAACCCTTTTCTAAACCTTCTTGTAGAAAAGACAATATCCTAGGAATCCTAACCTTACTCCAGGAGTAATCTTTGGATTCACACCAGTATAGGTATTTACGCCATATTTTATGGTAAATCTTTCTGGTAACAGGCTTCCTAGCCTGTATCAGGGTATCAATAACCGACTCAGAAAAACCACGTTTTGATAAAATCAAGCGTTCAATTTCCAAGCAGTCAGCTTCAGAGAAGTTAGACTTTGATGTTTGAATGGACCCTGAATCAGAAGGTCCTGTCTTAGAGGTAGAGACCAAGGCGGACAGGATGACATGTCCACTAGATCTGCATACCAAGTCCTGCGCGGCCATGCAGGCGCTATTAGAATCACTGATGCTCTCTCCTGTTTGATTTTGGCAATCAATCGAGGAAGCAGCGGGAAGGGTGGAAACACATAAGCCATCCTGAAGTTCCAAGGTGCTGTCAAAGCATCTATCAGAACCGCTCCCGGATCCCTGGATCTGGATCCGTAGCGAGGAAGTTTGGCGTTCTGGCGAGACGCCATGAGATCTATCTCTGGTTTGCCCCAACGTCGAAGTATTTGGGCAAAGACCTCCGGATGAAGTTCCCACTCCCCCGGATGAAGAGTCTGGCGACTCAAGAAATCCGCCTCCCAGTTCTCCACTCCCGGGATGTGGATTGCTGACAGGTGGCAAGAGTGAGACTCTGCCCAGCGAATTATCTTTGATACTTCTATCATTGCTAGGGAGCTTCTTGTCCCTCCCTGATGGTTGATGTAAGCTACAGTCGTGATGTTGTCCGACTGAAACCTGATGAACCCCCGAGTCTTTAACTGGGGCCAAGCTAGAAGGGCATTGAGAACTGCTCTCAATTCCAGAATGTTTATTGGCAGGAGACTTTCCTCCTGACTCCATTGTCCCTGAGCCTTCAGAGAATTCCAGACAGCGCCCCAACCTAGAAGGCTGGCGTCTGTTGTTACGATTGTCCAGTCCGGCCTGCTGAACGGCATCCCCCTGGACAGATGTGGCCGAGAAAGCCACCATAGAAGAGAGTTTCTGGTCTCTTGATCCAGATTCAGAGTGGGGGACAAATCTGAGTAATCCCCATTCCACTGACTCAGCATGCACAATTGCAGCGGTCTGAGATGTAGGCGTGCAAAGGGTACTATGTCCATTGCTGCTACCATTAAGCCGATCACCTCCATGCATTGAGCTACTGACGGGAGTTGAATGGAATGAAGGACACGGCATACATTTAGAAGCTTTGTTAATCTGTCTTCTGTCAGATAAATCTTCATTTCTACAGAATCTATAAGAGTCCCCAAGAATGGAACTCTTGTGAGAGGCAAGAGAGAACTCTTCTTTTCGTTCACTTTCCATCCATGCGACCTTAGAAATGCCAGAACTAACTCTGTATGAGACTTGGCAGTTTGAAAGCTTGAAGCTTGTATCAGAATGTCGTCTAGGTACGGAGCTACCGAAATTCCTCGCGGTCTCAGAACCGCTAGAAGGGCACCCAGAACCTTTGTGAAGATTCTTGGAGCCGTAGCCAATCCGAATGGAAGGGCTACAAACTGGTAATGCCTGTCTAAGAAGGCAAACCTTAGATACCGGAAATGATCTTTGTGAATCGGTATGTGAAGGTAAACATCCTTTAAATCCACTGTGGTCATGTATTGACCCTTTTGGATCATGGGTAAGATTGTCCGAATAGTTTCCATTTTGAACGATGGAACTCTTAGGAATTTGTTTAGGATCTTTAAATCCAAGATTGGCCTGAAAGTTCCCTCTTTTTTGGGAACCACAAACAGGTTTGAGTAAAACCCTTGTCCTTGTTCCGACCGCGGAACCGGATGGATCACTCCCATTAATAATAGATCTTGTACACAGCGTAGAAACGCGTCTTTCTTTATTTGGTTTGTTGACAACCTTGACAGATGAAATCTCCCTCTTGGGGGAGATAATTTGAAGTCTAGAAGGTATCCCTGAGATATGATCTTCAGCGCCCAGGGATCCTGGACATCTCTTGCCCAAGCCTGGGCGAAGAGAGAGAGTCTGCCCCCCACTAGATCCGGTCCCGGATCGGGGGCCCTCGGTTCATGCTGTCTTAGGGGCAGCAGCAGGTTTTCTGGCCTGCTTGCCCTTATTCCAGGACTGGTTAGGTTTCCAGCCTTGTCTGTAACGAGCAACAGCTCCTTCCTGTTTTGGTGCAGTGGAAGTTGATGCTGCACCTGCTTTGAAATTCCGAAAGGGACGAAAATTAGACTGTCTAGCCTTAGCTTTGGCTTTGTCTTGAGGTAGAGCGTGGCCCTTACCTCCTGTAATGTCAGCGATAATTTCTTTCAAACCGGGCCCAAATAAAGTTTGCCCCTTGAAAGGTATATTAAGTAATTTGGACTTAGAAGTTACATCAGCCGACCAGGATTTTAGCCACAGCGCCCTACGTGCCTGAATGGCGAATCCTGAATTCTTAGCCGTAAGTTTGGTTAAATGTACTACGGCCTCCGAAATGAATGAATTAGCTAGTTTAAGGACTCTAAGCCTGTCCGTAATGTCGTCCAGCGTAGCGGAACTAAGGTTCTCTTCCAGAGACTCAATCCAAAATGCTGCCGCAGCCGTAATCGGCGCGATGCATGCAAGGGGTTGCAATATAAAACCTTGTTGAACAAACATTTTCTTAAGGTAACCCTCTAATTTTTTATCCATAGGATCTGAAAAAGCACAGCTATCCTCCACCGGGATAGTGGTGCGCTTAGCTAAAGTAGAAACTGCTCCCTCCACCTTAGGGACCGTTTGCCATAAGTCCCGTGTGGTGGCGTCTATTGGAAACATCTTTCTAAATATTGGAGGGGGTGAGAACGGCACACCGGGTCTATCCCACTCCTTAGTAACAATTTCAGTTAATCTCTTAGGTATAGGAAAAACGTCAGTACTCGCCGGTACCGCAAAGTATTTATCCAACCTACACATTTTCTCTGGTATTGCAACAGTGTTACAATCGTTAAGAGCCGCTAAGACCTCCCCTAGTAATACACGGAGGTTTTCCAATTTAAATTTAAAATTTGAAATATCTGAATCCAATCTGCTTGGATCAGAACCGTCACCTACAGAATGAAGCTCTCCGTCCTCATGCTCTGCAAGCTGTGACGCAGTATCAGACATGGCCCTAGAATTATCAGCGCACTCTGTTCTCACCCCAGAGTGATCACGCTTGCCTCTTAGTTCTGGTAATTTAGCCAAAACTTCAGTCATAACAGTAGCCATATCTTGTAATGTTATCTGTAATGGCTGCCCAGATGTACTAGGCGCCATAATATCACGCACCTCCCGGGCGGGAGACGCAGGTACTGACACGTGAGGCGAGTTAGACGGCATAACTCTCCCCTCGCTGTTTGGTGAAATTTGTTCAATTTGTACAGATTGGCTTTTATTTAAAGTAGCATCAATACAGTTAGTACATAAATTTCTATTGGGCTCCACCTTGGCATTGGAACAAATGACACAGGTATCTTCCTCTGAATCAGACATGTTTTAACACACTAGCAATAAACATGCAACTTGGTTACAATCTTATTTAACAAAAAACGTACTGTGCCTCAAAGAAGCACTAAACGATTAAATGACAGTTGAAATAATGAACTGAAAAACAGTTATAGCATCACTCTTTAAAAACAACACAACTTGTTAGCAAAGGTTTGTTCCCATTAGTAAAGTAACACTAATTAAATTTTAAACATAAAAATCACAGAGCAACGTTTTAAAACACAGTCACTACATAAGTCTCACAGCTCTGCTGAGAGAATCTACCTCCCTTCAAAGAAGTTTGAAGACCCCTGAGTTCTGTTAGAGATGAACCGGATCATGCAGAAAATACAAGAGTAACTGACTGGAAATTTTTGATGCGTAGCAAAGAGCGCCAAAAACGGCCCCTCCCCCTCACACACAGCAGTGAAAGAGAAACGAAACTGTCATAATCAAAACAAGCAAACTGCCAAGTGGAAAAATAATGCCCAAATATTTATTCACTCAGTACCTCAGAAATGCAAACGATTCTACATTCCAGCAAAAACGTTTAACATGAATTAAATACCTATTAAAAGGTTTAATGTACTTTTACAGAGTAATTCCGGTGAAATACCATCCCCAGAATACTGAAGTGTAGAGTATACATACATGTCATTATAACGGTATGGCAGGATTTTCTCATCAATTCCATTCAGAAAATAAAAACTGCTACATACCTCAATGCAGATTCAACTGCCCGCTGTCCCCTGATCTGAAGCTTTTACCTCCCTCAGATGGCCGAGAAACAGCAATATGATCTTAACTACTCCGGTTAAAATCATAAGAAAAACTCTGGTAGATTCTTCTTCAAACTCTGCCAGAGAAGTAATAACACGCTCCGGTGCTATTGTAAAATAACAAACTTTTGATTGAAGTTATAAAAACTAAGAATAATCACCATAGTCCTCTCACACCTCCTATCTAGTCTTTGGGTGCAAGAGAATGACTGGGGGTGACGTAGAGGGGAGGAGCTATATAGCAACTCTGCTGGGTGAATCCTCTTGCACTTCCTGTAGGGGAGCAGATAATATCCCAGAAGTAATGATGACCCGTGGACTGATCACACATAACAGAAGAAACCGGGGACGGTGTAAAAACCACTCCTGGTTTCTCCCACTCTTGGGCTATGATTTCCTTAGCCCTATCTGGGACCGGGAAAACCTCCGAAGAGGAAGGAACATCAAAGAAACTTAAGTTTACTGGACTTCTTAGGCGTTACTACTGCCTAAGTCTCAGAGTCGTCCAAAGTAGCTAAAACCTCCTTTAATAGCAAACGGATGTGCTCCAGCTTAAACCTGAAGGAAGAACCTTCACTATCAGAGAAAGGCATTACACTGTCTGAATCTGAAATCTCACCCTCTGAGCGAGAATCCTCCTCATCCTCTGATCTTAAAGGAACCTGAGAGTCAGTGTTAGAAACAGGTAACCTAGTCTCTGAAACCTTAGATTTCCTCTTGCGCTTCCCTGAAAATCTGTGAAACTCGGCCAAGGCTGCAGATACAGCTGAGGATACCTGTGCAGCAATCTCTCCCTTTAAAAACGCTCCACTGGGAGTTAGAGAGGAACCGCAGGACACAGTTTTAGATGCCACAGAGGCTTGGGACGAAATAGGGAAAGGCCCTGACATTACCTGGACAACATCCTCCTGAGAGACATAAGGCTCAATATTAAAAAACTTATCTTTACCCTGCAATGTCTGTTTAACACAGGAAGAACAGAACAGAACTGCATGGGTGCTGCAATTTGTGTAGCTAAACACAGTAAACAGGCATTGAATTGAGTGGACTCCATATCAGACATATCTGATTAATATCCTCTATTCAAAAACACTCTAGCGTTAATGCTAAAAAATAATTAAAATCAGGGATAGGCACAGACAAAGGCTGTGGCAGACATTTTCCAAAGTACAGACCTTAATGAAGGACACCAAGGTACATTTGAAATTAAAAAAAAATATTTTATAGTGCTTGGTGCTATTATACTGATGCAGACACCACTGATCCTATAACCGGCCCTCCTCTGGCTATACCCATGAGCCAATGTCACTACTGTGTCTTTGTATAGTGCTTGGTGGTGTTATACTGATGCAGATACCACTGATCCTATAACCAGCCCTCCTCTGGCTATACCCATGTGCCAGTGTCACTACCGTGTCATTATATAGTGCTGGGTGTTATTATACTGATGCAGATACCACTGATCCTATAACCAGCCCTCCTCTGGCTATACCCATGTGCCAGTGTCACTACTGTGTCATTATATAGTGCTTGGTGTTATTATACTGATGCAGATACCACTGATTCTATAACTAGCCCTCATCTGGCTATACCCATGTGACAGTGTCACTACTGTGTCATTATATAGCGCTGGGTGTTATTATACCGATGCAGATACCACTGACCCTATAACCAGCCCTTGTCTGGCTATACGGATGTGCCAGTGTCACTGTGTCATTATATAGTGCTGGGTGTTATTATACTGATGCAGACACCACTGATTCTATAACCAGCACTCCTCTGGCTATATGGATGTGCCAGTGTCACTAATGTGTCTTTGCATAGTACTGGGTATTATTATACAGATACACATCCAGTTTTTCACTCAGGCTTTATTTATTTCATAACTTATCACCCAATATCGCTAGCAGTCTCTTGACAAGCCATTAACTTTATTCACACTACATATTTTTTTTATTCCTATTTTTTTAATCAGAAAGATATACTAAGGTTGTGGCGGACACTGCAAGGGCTAGTCACGGACACCAGTGTGTGTATGGACACCTTGCCTATCCCTGATTAAAATGAATAAAACAAACTTAGTCTCAAAAGTACTATTAATCTTTAATAAACTCCTCAGATATTACTTCCCTCCGTGCCTCAGTATACCAAGGTGCCCTTACCACCACGTGAAGCGGATCAACCCTGCAACAATTTCACATTCGCTCCTCTAAGCGCTCCTCACCAAGCAGTTAGCAAAGGAAGATCGAACAGAGCAGGGACCCGCAGGCCCAATGACGTCACAAACTTCAGAAAGGCGCGAAAACACTCCCGTGGTAACGGCAAGGAGGTGGGCGTAGTTAAACGCCAGTAATCTGAATAGTAAAACAGTCTATAGCGTTAGCTAAAAACAGTGCAGCACCCAAAACACAAGACCTCCTTAAGTCCCACACGTCTCTCACCAACCTGTGCCTGCGAGCATGTCAGAGCAAAAAAAAACATCCTATGGGTGAGCTATCCGTCCCTTACATTATTCCAAGCAGGAACTCCTAAGTGCCTCTCTCCCACAAGGAAGACCCACACTTACCTGCCTTGCTGTCTGACATGACGACAGCTCAATATGAGAGGACACATTTTCCTCACAGCGACTAGGATAACAGATAGCCAAGTAACCAACTTAGATATCTGAGGCCAGGGCAGCATAGGTAGAGAAACGGAGCAAGAACCACTTTGCAAGTTACCCACCTCTTTAAAACCAGCACAGCCCGACCACAAAGACTAATATGGACTAGGTTATACCCTGCAGCTTGATTGAGTTCTCAATCTTCTCAGAAAATATAATTTTATTACACACTAAACTTCACCTCCTCCATGCACATAGAAGCAAAAAGAATGACTGGGGTTTATGGGTAGGGAAGTTATACATAACAGTTTTTACTGTGGTGCTCTTCACCTCCTCCTGCTGGTGAGAAGTGGTATTCCCAACAGTAATTAAGATGAACCCGTGGACTCACCACATCTTTAGAAGAAATTGTCTTTTTCCCCCTCCAACAAATCTTTATAACTTTATTTTATTTTGAGCATTGTTTGACATGTTGCAATATAAATTGTTTATATTAAATAAGAAAGCTTTCAATGCATATATTATATATATATATATATATATATATATATATATATATATATATACACACACATGCAAACACACAAACACTAGGGCTGCACGATTAATCGCATATGCGATTTAAAACCACGAGAGTACGCAATTGTTTGCTAAAAAAAAACCAAAAAAAAAAACCTCAGATGTGGTTGTACTGCATTGATTTTGTATGTGATTTTTTGCAAACCAGCTCCATCTAGTGCTTGCTTTTAGCACACATTTGTAAAATGACTATTTTACTTTCACTTTCTGTTTGTGATCTCAGTAGCAGCCGATCAATATATAGAAGTCTAAAAGCAGAGTCAATGCAGGAGATGTGAAGAGGAGGGAAAGCCACTTACTTATATTTCCCCCAGTCTGAAACGTAATCATTATGGAACCTCCCACACAGTCTCCTGCTCTCTGAGAAACGGCTCAAATACATAGCAGATGCAGTTCGCCCCACAGCTGCCAAAAAGGCTAAAACTGCAGTCCCCTCTGCTAGCTAGCTGCTGGGTTAACTGCACCTGCCTGTATTGGATTCCTGAACAGGAGCAGGGCTCATTTTCAGTCAAGATAAAATGTTTAAAAAAAAAATAAAAAAAAAATAAAAATATATATATATATTTATAAATATATATATATATGAGTGATGTGCGGTAAGGGCAGAGGCTGGTGAGGCACTAGATATGATATGCCAGAGAAACACATATACCGCGGGCCACAAGTACCCCCAACAGGGCAGGTTTTAATTATAGCTAAACCAGTGCATAGTTAAAATTATCAGCTGATTGGTGAGAGCAAGTTATTAACCATGGTTACTGATCAGCTGATTACTTCACCTGTGCACCGATTCGGCTATAATGAAAACCTGGCCGGTTGGGGGTACCTGAGGACCGTGGTTGAGAAACACTGCACTAAAGCACCAGCTCATCTGAAATGTGTTGATTACCTGGAGAATAAAGCACACATACTCTGC
The DNA here is from genome assembly GCF_027579735.1 of Bombina bombina. Lineage (NCBI taxonomy): Eukaryota > Metazoa > Chordata > Amphibia > Anura > Bombinatoridae > Bombina > Bombina bombina. Next base: position 920,750,308 of record NC_069501.1, read on the forward strand.
TCACTGACACACACACTCTGCTCACATACCCATTCACACAATGCTGTGGCACAATGACAGTTACTAAGCAATTAGAATGATAAACAAGCTCTTCTCTACTCACTACTGTGTTGTAAAAAGAAAAATAAGTTACCATACTAAGAGGTGCCACAAATCCACTCCTAGTTTCCTATTATAAATGTAAGAAGCTGAAAACGACATTGCATGCAGCCCTGCTCAATGGAGTACAGACAAACTGCTCTTGTCTAACTTTTAGCCTAACACGGGATTGCTATATATAAAATTTAAAATGTGCCTAACCCAATACCAGCAGATAAAAGCATGTGGTAAAAATAATGCATATATCTCAAATACAGTTCCAATACCAGCAGATAAAACCATAAAGTAAAGGAATGAATATATCTCAAATTCAGCTCCAATACCAACCCCAATATATTGGCCTCCTACATTATATTACTCACTAAATAAAGTATCTTTCACTGCACTGTGCAAATTGAAAAGCTTAAGTTAACCCATCTGCTACTGAGAAAAGAAAGGCCAAAGCAATGTGTGCACACCTGCCAACCTGTGCAAAATCAAATATATAATGTTGTACAAAAAGATTGTGGCAGGTGCAAATAAAATGCAATCGATCAAAGACTGATGCGTAGTGCAGTTTGCACTATTAGGCTATGTAGCTGAATGATTCCTACTAGTACCATAAGTGGGTTGAATAACCACACATTATATATATATATATATATATATATATATATATATATATATATATATATATATATATATATATATATAATATAAAGCATGTCAGTGTCTTAAACCTTATTTCTGTGGGTAAAAACTAAATTTTAATTGCTCAGTGATGTCTCTGCAAGTCTTGCAGAGACATCACTGAGCAATTAAATTTAACCACAGAAATAAGGTTTATTATATATAATGTGTGGCTATTTTACTATTTAAACTATTTAATAACCCAGTTATGGTACTAGTAGGAATCATCCAGCTACATAGCCTAATAGTGCAAACTGCACTAGGCATCAGTCTTTGATTGATTGTATTTGCACCTGCCACAATCTTTTTGTACAACATTATATATTTGATTTTGCACAGGTTGGCATATGTGCACACATTGATCTGGCCTTTCTTTTCTCAGTAGCAGAATGCAGATGCTGGTTTAACTTTAAGGGACAGTCAACACCAGAATTTTTGTAGTTTAAAAAGATAGATAATATATATAAAATGCAACAAAAATATCCGCTCTCACTGGACTTGTATGAAAAAAGCTTTATAAAAGTGACGTTTCTGGGTACAACCGGTCTGAGGACGGGGTGTTGTACCCCGAAACGTCACTTTTATAAAGCTTTTTTTCATACAAGTCCAGTGAGTGCAGATATTTTTGTTGCATTTGAATCTAATCCACATTTCCTGACACCCTGGCAGTGGTTTTTGAGAGTGCAAATCCATTTTGGGATGTTTATATATATATATATATATACACACACAAACACACACATACACACATATGTGGCTTGTATTTTTATGCTCCCAGAGTGTATTGGAGATTCAGAAACATGTACATTAAGATTCTGTAGTCTTAAACTAATTTTTGCCCATATCGCCAGCCCTAACACACACACATAAATATACATGTAAAAACACATGTAAAACACATGTGTATATATATTTCTTGGAGGCAGGACACTCGGTCAATGACCTAAGATTCAGATTGATCGATCACGTGCCAATCCCTAGAAGGGGAGGAGACAAAGGAAACATGCTATTACGCAAAGAAGCAAGGTGTATATATGAACTTGGGACCTTGCACCCCAGGGGTCTGAATACTCATACAGGATGGCAATGTTACCTATGATAATTTCTGAGAGTCCATGATCCATTAGTTGGGTTCACTACCCAATAATGGGCGAGTCCATGATTCATTCTCCCACCCCTTAGTGGTTCATTCCTTCTATTTTTTCCTCTTTTTTCTTTTTCTCTTTGCTTTTTTCTTTCTTTTTTCTTAGTTTTTTAGCTTTTTTCTTTTTTTTTCTTTTCTATTTTTTCTTTTCTTTCTTTTTCCTCCTTTTTGTTCTTTTCTTTTCTTTGTTTTTTTCTCAGCTTCTTTCTGATTCTTCTCTCTTTTCTTATCTAACTCTGTTCGAGAGTGCATCATCCATTGTTTTTTTGCTTTACAGTATCCATATGGAGGCTTCATTGTAATCCCAACTCAATTTTGAGCTTAACAGGTGGCTATAATTATAACAATAAGTGTTAATAATTTCTTTGCTAACATTGTAATTATGTCATTTGAGATGGGTCCCCCTCATACCCATTGCCACAAATACTTAGGTCTTGGTCAGTTCCATTTGTGCAAAATTATGTTCAGGGTCAGAGGAAGGGACTGTTGCTGTCCCGAAACGTCACTATATTCTATTAAATTTTGTCATTGTTGGAGTAAGTTCAGTGAGTGCTTCTTTTTCTACATTTCTACAATCATCCTTACAGCACCCTGACAAGTTGCAAGCGTTGGTGAGAGTGCATTTACACCATTCTTTTTAAACATACATATATATATATATAAAAAACAGAATTTATGCTTACCTGATAAATTACTTTCTCCAACGGTGTGTCCGGTCCACGGCGTCATCCATAACTTGTGGGAATATTCTCTTCCCCAACAGGAAATGGCAAAGAGCACAGCAAAAGCTGTCCATATAGTCCCTCCTAGGCTCCGCCCACCCCAGTCATTCGACCGACGGACAGGAGAAAAACAGGAGAAACCATAGGGTGCCATGGTGACTGTAGTTAAAGAAAGAAATTCATCAAACCTGATTAAAAAACCAGGGCGGGCCGTGGACCGGACACACCGTTGGAGAAAGTAATTTATCAGGTAAGCATAAATTCTGTTTTCTCCAACATTGGTGTGTCCGGTCCACGGCGTCATCCATAACTTGTGGGAACCAATACCAAAGCTTTAGGACACGGATGAAGGGAGGGAGCCAATCAGGTTACCTAAACGGAAGGCACCACGGCTTGCAAAACCTTTCTCCCAGAAATAGCCTCCGAAGAAGCAAAAGTATCAAATTTGTAGAATTTGGCAAAAGTGTGCAGGGAAGACCAAGTCGCTGCCTTACATATCTGATCAACAGAAGCCTCGTTCTTGAAGGCCCATGTGGAAGACACAGCCCTAGTAGAGTGAGCTGTGATGCGTTCGGGAGGCTGCCGTCCGGCAGTCTCATAAGCCAATCAGATGATGCTTTTCAGCCAAAAGGAAAGAGAGGTAGCAGTAGCTTTTTGACCTCTCCTCTTGCCAGAAAAAACGACAAACAGAGAAGACGTTTGTCTGAAATCCTTTGTTGCTTCTAAATAGAACTTTAAAGCACGAACTACATCTAAATTGTGTAACAAACGTTCCTTCTTTGAAACTGGATTCGGACACAAAGAAGGCACAACTATTTCCTGGTTAATATTCTTGTTGGAAACAACCTTTAGAAGGAAACCAGGTTTAGTATGCAAAACAACCTTATCTGAATGGAACACCAGATAGGGCGGATTACACTGCAGAGCAGATAACTCAGAAACTCTTCTAGCAGAAGAAATAGCCACCAAAAACAGAACTTTCCAAGATAACATCTTGATATCTATGGAATGTAGAGGTTCAAACGGAACCCCTTGAAGAACTGAAAGAACTAAATTCAGACTCCAGGGAGGAGTCAAAGGTCTGTAAACAGGCTTGATCCTGACCAAAGCCTGAACAAAAGCTTGAACATCTGGCACAGCTGCCAGTCGTTTGTGTAACAAGACAGATAAAGTAGAAATCTGTCCCTTTAGAGAACTCGCTGATAATCCCTTATCCAAACCTTCTTGAAGAAAAGAAAGGATCCTAGGAATTTTGATCTTACTCCATGAGAATCCCTTGGATTCACACCAACAGATATATCTTTTCCATATTTTATGGTAAATTTTTCTAGTTACAGGTTTTCTGGCTTGTATCAGAGTATCTATCACAGAATCCGAAAACCCACGCTTAGATAAAATCAAGCGTTCAATTTCCAAGCCGTCAGCTGGAGGGAAACTAGATTTGGATGTTCGAATGGACCCTGTACAAGAAGATCCTGTCTCAAAGGTAGCTTCCATGGTGGAGCCGATGACATATTCACCAGGTCTGTATACCAAGTCCTGCATGGCCACGCAGGAGCTATCAAGATCACAGAGGCCCTCTCCTGTTTGATCCTGGCTACCAGCCTGGGAATGAGAGGAAATGGTGGGAACACATAAGCTAGGTTGAAGGCCCAAGGCGCTACTAATGCATCCACTAGAGTCGCCTTGGGATCCCTGGATCTGGACCCGTAGCAAGGAACCTTGAAGTTCTGACGAGACGCCATCAGATCCATGTCTGGAATGCCCCATAACTGAGTCAACTGGGCAAATATCTCCGAGTGGAGTTCCCACTCCCCCGGATGGAATGTCTGACGACTCAGATAATCCGCCTCCCAGTTTTCCACTCCTGGGATGTGGATCGCAGATAGGTGGCAGGAGTGATCCTCCGCCCATTTTATGATTTTGGTCACTTCTCTCATCGCCAGGGAACTCCTTGTTCCCCCTGATGGTTGATGTAAGCAACAGTCGTCATGTTGTCTGATTGGAATCTTATGAATCTGGCCTTTGCTAGTTGAGGCCAAGCCCTGAGAGTATTGAATATCGCTCTCAGTTCCAGAATGTTTATCGGGAGAAGAGACTCTTCCTGAGACCATAGACCCTGAGCTTTCAGGGAGTCCCATACCGCGCCCCAGCCCACTAGACTGGCGTTGGTCGTGACGATGACCCACTCTGGTCTGCGGAAGCTCATTCCCTGGGACAGGTGATCCTGGGTTAGCCACCAACGGAGTGAGTCTCTGGTCTTCTGATCTACTTGAATCACTGGAGACAAGTCTGTATAGTCTCCATTCCACTGTTTCAGCATGCACAGTTGTAATGGCCTTAGATGAATTAGCGCAAAAGGAACTATGTCCATTGCTGCAACCATCAACCCTACTGCACTGAGCTATGGAAGGTCGTGGAACAGAGCGAAGAACTTGACAAGCGTTTAGAAGTTTTGACTTTCTGACATCTGTCAGAAAAATCTTCATTTCTAAAGAATCTATTATTGTCCCCAAGAAAGGAACTCTTGTCGACGGAGACAGGGAACTTTTTTCTATGTTCACCTTCCATCCGTGAGATCTGAGAAAGGCCAGAACGATGTCTGTGTGAGCCTTTGCCTTTGAAAGAGACGACGCTTGTATCAGAATGTCGTCCAAGTAAGGTGCCACTGCAATGCCCCTTGGTCTTAGAACCACTAGAAGGGACCCGAGTACCTTTGTGAAAATCATTGGAGCAGTGGCTAACCCGAATGGGAGAGCCACAAACTGGTAATGTTTGTCCAGAAAGGCGAACCTTAGGAACTGATGATGATCTTTGTGGATAGGAATATGTAGATACGCATCCTTTAAATCCACGGTAGTCATAAATTGACCCTCCTGGATTGTAGGCAAAATCGTTCGAATAGTTTCCATTTTGAACGATGGCACTCTGAGAAATTTGTTTAGAATCTTTAAATCCAGAATTGGTCTGAAGGTTCCCTCTTTTTTGGGAACTACAAACAGATTTGAGTAAAACCCCAGTCCTTGTTCCACAGTTGGAACTGGGTGTATCACTCCCATTTTTAACAGGTCTTCTACACAATGTAAGAATGCCTGTCTCTTTATTTGGTTTGAAGATAAGTGAGACATGTGGAACCTTCCCCTTGGGGGTAGTTCCTTGAATTCCAGAAGATAACCCTGAGAAACTATTTCTAGTGCCCAGGGATCCTGAACATCTCTTGCCCAAGCCTGAGCGAAGAGAGAGAATCTGCCCCCTACTAGATCCGGTCCCGGATCGGGGGCTACTCCTTCATGCTGTTTTGGTAGCAGCAGCAGGCTTCTTGGCCTGCTTACCCTTGTTCCAGCCTTGCATCGATTTCCAAGCTGGTTTGGTTTGCGAAGCATTACCCTCTTGTCTAGAGGCTGCAGAGTTGGAGGCCGGTCCGTTCCTGAAATTGCGAAAGGAACGAAAATTAGACTTATTCTTGGCCTTGAAAGGCCTATCTTGTGGTAGGGCATGGCCCTTACCCCCAGAGATGTCTGAGATAATCTCTTTCAATTCTGGCCCAAAAAGGGTTTTACCCTTGAAAGGGATATTAAGCAATTTTGTCTTGGAAGATATATCCGCTGACCAAGACTTTAGCCAGAGCGCTCTGCGTGCCACAATTGCAAACCCTGAATTTTTCGCTGCTAATCTAGCTAACTGCAAAGCGGCATCTAAAATAAAGGAATTAGCTAACTTAAGTGCGTGAATTCTGTCCATAACCTCCTCTCTACTGAGCGACTTTTCTAGTTCCTCGAACCAGAACCACGCTGCTGTAGTGACAGGAATAATGCACGAAATAGGTTGCAGGAGGTAACCTTGCTGTACAAAAATCTTTTTAAGCAAACCCTCCAATTTTTTATCCATAGGATCTTTGAAAGCACAATTATCCTCGATAGGAATAGTAGTGCGCTTGGCTAGTGTAGAAACTGCCCCCTCGACCTTAGGGACTGTCTGCCATAAGTCCTTTCTGGGGTCGACCATAGGAAATAATTTCTTAAATATAGGAGGGGGGACAAAAGGTATGCCGGGCTTCTATCACTCCTTATTCACTATGTCCGCCACCCGCTTGGGTATAGGAAAAGCGTCGGGGTGCACCGGAACCTCTAGGAACTTGTCCATCTTGCACAATTTTTCTGGAATGACCAGGTTGTCACAATCATCCAGAGTAGATAGCACCTCCTTAAGCAGTGCGCAGAGATGCTCTAATTTAAATTTAAATGTCACAACATCAGGTTCTGCCTGTTGAGAAATTCTACCTGAATCAGAAATTTCCCCATCTGACAAAACTTCCCTCATGGCCACTTCAGATTGGTGTGAGGGTATGACAGAGCAATTATCATCAGCGCCCTCCTGCTCTACAGTGTTTAAAACAGAGCAATCGCGCTTTCTCTGAAAAGCAGGCATTTTGGATAAAATATTTGCTATGGAGTTATCCATTACTGCCGTCAATTGTTGCATAGTAACAAGCATTGGCGCGCTAGAAGTACTAGGGGTCTCCTGCGTGGGCAACTTTACTATCTGTGGCAGTACTGTCCTTACTTTGTTTGGATGCTATGGCACAATTATCACACAATTTTGAAGGGGGAGACACATTGGCTTCCATACATACAGAACATAGTTTATCTGAAGGCACAGACATGTTAAACAGGCTTAAACTTGTGAATAAAATACAAAAACCGTTTTAAAACAAAACCGTTACTGTCTCTTTAAATTTTAAACAGGGCACACTTTTTTACTGAATATGTGAAAAACTATGAAGGAATTGTTCAAATTTAACCAAATTTTCACCACAGTGTCTTAAAGCATTCAAAGCATTGCACCCCAAATTTCAGACCTTTAACCCTTAAAATGACGAAACCGGAGCCGTTTACAGTTTTAAGCCCTCTACAGTCCCAGCTACAGCCTTTGCTGCGACTTTACCAAACCCAGGGGGGTATACGATACCAAATGAAGCCTTTCAGGAACCTTTTCAACTATTTCCAGACCCACACACATGCAGCTGCATGTCCTGCTCTCAAAAGTAACTGCCCAGTAATGGCGCGAAAATTAGGCTCTGCCTACTACATAGAAGGCCCTTCCTGACTGGGAAGGTGTCTAAACCAGTGCCTGACGTAAAAAAAACGTTCCCCAAAGTTATAAAGTGTGAATTTGAACATCAAGCTGTATAAAATGCCCAAATAAAGCAATCGATCTAGCCCATAAAAGTGTCTACCAGTTTTATAGCCCATATTAAGCCCTTTGTTCTGTTTGAGACTAAGAAAATGGCTTACCAGTCCCCATGATGGGGAAAATGACAGCCTTCCAGCATTACACAGTCTTGTTAGAAATATGGCTAGTCATACCTTAAGCAGAAAAGTCTGCTAACTGTTTCCCCCAACTGAAGTTACTTCATCTCAACAGTCCTATGTGGAAACAGCAAACGATTTTAGTTACTGCTGCTAAAATCATATTCCTCTCACAAACAGAACTCTTCATCTTTTTCTGTTTCAGAGTAAATAGTACATACCAGCACTATTTTAAAATAACAAACTCTTGATAGTAGAATAAAAAACTACAACTAATCACCACATACTCTTCACCATCTCCATGGAGATGCTGCTTGTTCAGCGGCAAAGAGAATGACTGGGGTGGGCGGAGCCTAGGAGGGACTATATGGGCAGCTTTTGCTGTGCTCTTTGCCATTTCCTGTTGGGGAAGAGAATATTCCCACAAGTTATGGATGACGCCGTGGACCGGACACACCAATGTTGGAGAAATATACTGTATATCTATATATACAAGAAAAAAAAAAACAGACCATAACCCATGCTACCAGTAAAAAGACAAATTCTAACTTACACAAAACAGACTAGTTGTGTGTACAATTATTCTTCATGTTAATGATATTAAAAAAACATTTTAAGCAAACATTTCTGAAACATTGTATCCAACAATAGCTTAAATGTTTCTGATAGATGTCAAACTGAAGACAAAGTATCCAAAATATACTCACAAAAAGGAAATGTATGCTTACCTGCTAAATTTCTTTCTTTCTTGACACGGTGAGTCCACGGATCATCATCAATTACTGTTGGGAATATCACTCCTGGCCAGCAGAAGGAGGCAAAGAGCACCACAGCAATGCTGTTAAGTATCACTTCCCTTCCCACAAACCCCAGTTATTCAACCAAAGGAAAAGGAGAGTAAGGAAGCAACAAGGTGCAGAGGTGCCTAAGGTTTATACGACAAAAAACTGTCTGAAAAAGACAGGGCGGGCCGCGGACTCACCGTGTCAAGAAATAAATAAATTTATCAGGTAAGCATAAATTTCCTTTTCTTTCTAATGACACGGTGAGTCCACGGATCATCATCAATTACTGTTGGGAATCAATACCCAAGCTAGAGGAAAAAGTATGTAAAGAGGACCAAGTTGCAACCTTGCAAATCTGTTCCACAGAAGCTTCACTTTTAAAGGCCCAGGAAGAAAAAACAGCTCTCGTGGAATGAGCTGTGATTCTCTCAGGAGGCTGCTGTTCAGCAGTTTCATAGGCCAAGCGAATAGAATTTCAACTCACGCACCACATCTAGGTTGTGCAGCAAACGCTCCTTATGAGAAGAAGGATTAGGACACAAAGAATGAACAACTATTTCCTGATTAATATCCGAAACCACGTTAGGAAAAAACCCTAACTTAGTACGTAGAACCACCTTAACAGAATGAAAGGATAAGATAAGGGGAATCACACTGCAATGCCAAGAGTTCAGAGACTCTCCGAGCAGAAGAAATGGCAACAAGAAACAACACTTTACAAGATAACATCTTAATATCTGAGGAATGCATAGGCTCAAACTGAGCCTGCTGAAGGACTTTAAGAACAAGGTTAAGACTCCAGGGATGAGAAACAGGTTTAAACACAGGCCTGATTCTCACCAAGGCCTGACAAAAGGATTGCACATCTGGCACATCTGCCAGACGCTTATGCAACAAAATAGACAAGGCAGAAATTTGACTCTTCAAAGTACTCGCTGACAAACCCTTCTCCAGACCTTCCTGGAGAAAAGACAAAATCCTAGGAATCCTGACTCTACTCCACGAGAAACCTTTGGATTCACACCAGTACAGATATTTACGCCATATTTTATGGTAAATCTTTCTAGTCACAGGCTTACGAGCCTGGATCAAGGTCTCAATGACCGACTCCGAAAAACTGAACTTAGATAAAATTAAGCGTTCAATCTCCAGGCAGTCAGCTTCGGAGAAATGAGATTTGGATGAAGGAAGTGTCCTTGAAGCAGAAGGTCCTTCCTCAGTGGAAGTCTCCAAGGTGGAAGAAGATGACATTTCCACTAGGTCTGCACACCAGATCCTGCGAGGCCACGTCGGTGCTATGAGAATCCCCGAACCCCACACTCCTGCTTCATCCGAGAAATGACTCGTGGAAGGAGAGCGAACAGAGGGAACAGGCATGCTAGACTAAAATTCCACGGCACCGCCAGTGTATCTATCAGGACTGCCTGTGGATCCCTTGACTTCGAACCGTACCTTGGCATTCTGCCGAGAAGCCATAAGATCTAGCTCTGGCTGCTCCCATTTTAGTATCAAATTGGAAAAAACCTCTGGATGGAGTTCCCACTCCCCTGGGTGAAAGGTCTGTCCAGAAAATCTGCTTCCCAATTGTCCACTCCTGGAATGTGGATCGCAGATAGACAGCAGTTGTGGGTCTTCGCCCACTGAATAATTTTGGCCACCTCTGTCATGGCCAAGGAACTCAGAGTCCCTGCCTGGTGGTTGATGTAAGCCACCGAAGTTATGTTTTCCGACTGGAACCTAATAAACCGGGCTGAAGCTAACTGAAGCCAAGCCAGTAGAGCATTGAAGATCGCCCTAAGCTCTAGGATGTTTATGGGGAGAACTGACTCCTCCCAAGTCCATAGACCATGAGCCTTCAACTAGTCCCAGAGTGATCCCCATCCCAGCAGGCTGGCGTCCTTGGTCACAATCACCCAGGTAGGTCTGCGGAAGCAGGTTCCCTGGGAGAGATGTTCCTGAGACATCCACCATAGAAGAGATTATCTTGTCGCCTGATCCAGATCTATTTGTGGAGACAGATCCGCATAGTCCCCGTTCCATTGCCTGAGCATGCATAACTGCAGAGGTCTGAGATGGAACAGAGCAAACCATCAGACCAATTACCTCCATATATTAGGCCACTGAAGGCCGAGGAGAGGACTGAAGGGCAAGGCAAGAGTCAAAGATCCTTGTTTTTCTGACCTCTGTCAGAAATATCTTCATTGATAGGGAGTCTATTATGGTCCCCAAGAACACAAACCTTGTAGCTGGAACAAAGGAACTTTTTCCAATATTTACCTTCCATCTGTGGGAACGAAGGAAAGACAACAATATCTCCGTATGAGAGTTTGCTTGTTGAAAAGATGGCGCCTGAACCAGAATGTCAGCCAGATATGGCGCCCCTGCAATGCTCCGAGACTGGATTACCGCCAACAGAGCCCCCAGGACCATTAAGAAAATTCTGGGAGCTGTGGTAAGGCCACATGGAAGAGCCACAAACTGAATATACTTGTCTAGAAAAGCGAATCTCAGAAACTTGTGATGATCCCTGTGGATGGGAACATATAGGTACGCATCCTTTAGGTCTATGGTTGTCATGAACTGATCTTCTTGAACCAAGAGAAGAATGGAACGTATAGTTCCCATCTCAGAGAAACTTGTTTAGACATTTTAGGTCTAAAATTGGTCTGAAAGTTCCCTCTTTCTTGGGAACCATGAACAGATAGGAGTAGAATCAAAGACCCTGTTCTAATATGGGAACTGGAACTATCACTCCCAGGGCGGAAAGATCCTGGACACAATTTAAGAACGCCTCTCTCATTATCGGGTCTACAGATAATCTTGAGAGTAGGAACCTGCCCCTGGGAGGAAAAGTCTTGAACTCTAGTTTGTATCCCTGGGATACGATGTCCACTGCCCAGGGATCCAGGACATCCCGAAACCAGGTCTGAGCGAATAAAGAAAGTATGTCCCTTAGCGGATCCATTCCTGGATCGGGGGCAGGCCCTTCATGATGACTGAATCATTTGCTGGCTTCTTAAATTGCTTCCCCTTGTTCCAAGACTGATTGGACTTCCAGGAAGGCTTGGACTGTTCCTGCTTGGAAGAGGGGGGGGGGGAGGCTTACCTTTTAAGTTTCGAAAGGAACGAAAATGTCCTTTTCCTAATGTAATATCTTAAATAATTTCGGCCAAGGACGGCCCAAACAAGGTCTTACCTTTGTAGTGAATTGTCAAAACTTTGGACTTAGCTGAAACATCCACAGACCAGAATTTCAACCATAAGGTTCTGCGAGCCAGTTCAGTAAAGCCAGATATCTTTGCTCCCAACTTAATGACTTGTAAGGAAGCATCCATGATAAAGGAATTGGCCAACTTAAGAGCCTTAATCATATCCTGAATTTCCTCAAGAGGAGTATCTGTCTGAATAGATTCAGACAATGCATCAAACCAGTAGGCTGCCGCGTTGGTGATAGTGGCAATACACATCGCAGGCTGCCATTGTAGACCATGGTGAACATACATCTTTTTTAGTAATGCCTCCAACTCCTTATCCATAGGATCCTTAAAGGAACAGCTATCCTCTATGGGCATAGTGGTTCTCTTGGCCAAAGTGGAAATTGCTCTTTCCACCTTGGGGACCGTTTGCCAAGACTCCTTAATAGAGAGTCAGCTATTGGAAACATTTTCTTAAAACTTGGGGATGAAGAAAAAGGAATTCTAGGTGTCTCCCACTCCTGTGCAATAATCTCTGTAGCACGGTCTGGTACAGGGAATACCTCCACCGCGGAGGGAACATCAAAGTACTTGTTCAGTTTACTAGACTTCTTAGGATTGACTACGACAGTCGTATTGAGTCGTCCAATGTAGCCAAAAACTCCTTAAGTAACAGACTGAGGTGTTCCAGCTTAAATCTGAAGGATACAATTTCAGCATCAGAAGAAGGAATTATACTGTCTGAATCTGAGATTTCACCCTCAGATGCTACCGAAGTGTCTTCCTCCTCAGACTTCTGAGTGGAAGCACCTTGAGTAGCCACATCAGGATCAGAAAACTTGCTCACTTATTCTTTAAATTTCCTCTTGCGCTTTCCCTGCAGCATGGGAAAAGCCAACATCGCCTCAGATACCGCAGAGGATACCTGGGCAGCAATATCTTGTAAGGTAACTCCAAATGGAGCATGAAAGGAAACGCAGGGCACTGCATAGGTGGACGAAAAAGGTTGGGACGCTTGAGGAGAAAGCTGCGGCATATCTGGTACAGGAGACCCCTGAACAGCATCCGCCTTAGCTAATGATGGCTCATGATCAAAAAGCCTATCTCTGTAACACAATGTTCTTTGAATACATGTAACATTTTGTAAGGCCTCTTGATCCATCTTTGACAAAAAAGAGTGGGAAAAAAAATAAAACTGCTTTTAGTTCCTGGAAATTAACACAGCACAGATAAACAATACCGTCTCTTTAAATGTTTTATTTTTGTGAAAAAAATTTTTTTAACTACAGAGCAGCGGTCCTGATAAACCCCCAGACAGTCTCTACACCTCAGCTATTATGCTGAGGTGCCTACCTTTCCTGCTGGACGCAGGCAACTGTAATATAAACGATCCGGTTCTCAATCCGGAACTGCACCATCAATCGGCTGTGCGATCCTAGATATCTTGCACTTTCCCTTAGCGGAGCCGCAACAAACAAGTGACTCTATTCCGGAACTCACGGGAAGAGAGTCTGGAAGGCGCGCAAAACAAGCCTTGCCGTCTCTGAAGGAAACTGCCTCTTTAGTCGTGGGCGTTCCCAGCGGCCATTAATTTCATAGTAGTGCCGCAACAGTGGAGACAAAACAAAAAAACTCTGTGAGCAACAAAAGTACAATACTGAACCTAACTTACCCAGTCATTGTCCGTGTGTTAACCGGAGAAAAGGACAAATACTGAGCCCATCAAAAAAAAAAAATAAGAGCTCCTCTCATCCCCAGTGTCTGTATAATCTGACCTTTTTTTTTTTTTTTTTTTAAATTAACCCTAATAGGATTAACTGTTAAAAATAACGTCCCATGCAGATTTAACTGCTGAAGTGCCATATTTTCCCTGTAAACAAAAAAATAAACATGGCACTTACCCGAATGTCTGGTAGAAGGACAGCTCACCTGGTTTGAGAGGGTACCCTTGCTCACATGGACCTGTGGAAAAAAGGAAAGACTGAATAAGCTTACTCAGGCTTTCAAGATAGGGCAGCAAAAACTGTGTGAGAGGTGTAGTGGGGATTGTACCCCACAAGTTCCCAATTGCTAAAAAGCCACCACTGCTCTACTGAAGAGACTGACGTGGGCTACGGCTAGACCCCAGGAAAGATCAGAGCAAACCTACTCTGCTTTAAAATAATAAAATCTTGATTGAAGAAAATTCTTATGAGACACCTAAACTTTACCACCTCCTTGCAACGCAAGCAAAGAGAATGACTGGGGTTTCTGGGAAGGGAAGTGATACTTAACAGCTTTGCTGTGGTGCTCTTTGCCTCCTCCTGCTGGCCAGGAGTGATATTCCCAACAATAATTGATGATGATGATCCGTGGACTCAACGTGTCATTAGAAAGAAAATTACCCTCAATCCTATGAGGTAAGTGGATCGCAGTGTTAGGGAGAGGAGTTAATCACCACAATGATATTTCAATCCAGCAGTCTGTATATCCTCAGTGATGTATCCTGTAGGAGAACGCCAAGTGAATGCAATGTGCGGTATTTCCTAAAATACAAAGACAAGAGTGAACTAACAGTGTGTACTGATTTATTGCCACATAAGTATAAAATATGATAATGCACTTACATGTATAAACCTCACTATTATGAGGTATATGATGAAGAAGTGTGTTCACTTCTAAACATGTAAAGAGTGGTGCCCGGCGGCATTGGCAACAAAAAAGATTGGAGAACTATTAACGTTTACCTTACAAGCTTTTGAACAAAAGCATTTTATTTTCAAGGCTTGAAATATACCTAATAATAGTGAGGTTTATACATGTGAGTGCATTATCATATTTTATATTTGTTATGTGGCAATAAATCAGTACACACTATGTTAGTTCCCTCTTGTCTTTGTATTTGAGGAAATAGCGCACATTGCATTCACTTGGCGTACTCCTACAGGATACATCTCAGAGGATATACAGACTGCTGGATAGAAATATCATTGTGGTGATTAACTACTCTCCCTAACACTGCGATCCACTTACCTCATAGGATTGAGGGTACTTTTTGTGAGTTTATTGTGGATACTTTGTCTTCAGTTTGACATCTATCAGCAACATATAAACTATTGTTGGATACAGTGTTTCAGAAATGTTTACTTAAAATGTTTTTTAAATATCATCATTAACATGAAAAATAATTGTACACACAACTAGTCTGTTTTGTGTAAGTTTGAATTTGTCTTTTTACTGGTAGCGTGGGTTATGATCCGTTTTTTTCTTGTACATTAAGGAGTGTATTGAGGGTATATTCCTTTTTTTTTTAAACTAGGTAAACCTGCTGCTTCAGGTTGTCCACCCACATAGCGCCCCCAAAGGAAACTTTGACAGTTTTCTGACTCTAAGTAATCCTTTAACTCTTGTCTCTATTATATATATATATATATATATATATATATATATATATATATATATATATATATATATATATATATATATATATATATATATATATATATATATATATACACACACACATATATACATACACATATATATATATATATATATATATATATATATATATACACACACACACACACACACACACACATATACATATATATATACACAGTATATATTTTTTTTTAAATGTATTCATGTTGCGTTTAGTGCAACTTTATATATTTACCCTAATACTTAAAGCTCTTTTAATGAACAGACAAGAATGAAAATGCATCAAAAAGATAAAAGCAGAGCGCAGCAAGACAAAGCTTCAAAAACAGACAAACGGATAATATAAAGAATAATTATTTTCAAAACAGACAACAATAAACTCTAATTTTAATAGGATAGATGATGAAGGGCAGTTAATTGGGTACAAATTGGTCAATCCCCTTCACACCTGTTACACAATTTTGCTAATTTGCCTCTGATCAGTAGTCGTTTATTTCTCTTGCTGTCTGTCATTTTAACTGCCTCAAATATTGATCTGAACATTTACATGTCGGTGTTTGGAAAAGCAGGTCAATACAAACCATTTATCACTGCTGGGTCCAATGAGTAACAAGCCTTTAAAATGCACCATGATGATAGAGTTCAAACAAACATCTCTAATATGGTCTAGCAAACATTGCCTACAACTGGCTGATGTCAAGAGCCTTTACAAAAGCAGCATGTTTCTGTGCATAAACACTTTAAAGCACTCTAGAAAATGACTCTTGACATTACATACTTGGTATGCAGCTACAGCTTCTCCATGTGACAATTTGAAAGAAATCAAAAGAGTTTCCTTAAATTGTAAAAGGAAACAAATAATTCAGTTTTCAAAATCTTTGCAATCTTCAGTAAGTTTAATTCTATCTACAGTCAGGAAATTCAAATTTCAACTAAGTGTGCATAGTTTATAATCCCTTCATTAGTTTATGGACCATTGATTAACATGTCAGATACAAGGATTAATTATAATCTAATGTGATGAAATAATATAAGGCCAGACAAGGTGGGTCAAGTAGTTATCTGAGATCAGCTTTCACATTATTTATTTGGTTTATAACTGTACATTTTGTCTATTATCAGATATGTTGCCTATAATTACATGACAACTTTCAAATACAAGGAAAGAGAAAGGATTGCAAATTATCCACTACAGTGGATTCCTATTTTGTATTGTTTTTGTCAAATAGATACATAATAAGAAAATAATAAGAAAATAGTCAAAGGGCTTTAGGAACACTGTGGTCTATTTTTCAGGCAGTTTGATTAACAAATACAAGGATCTTATAGTATCTGGTAAACCTGTAACTATATACCCATTTAGTTATTTATTATACTTTATCTGTATCATCGATACATCATTGTTCTCATCTTTACTCACAAAAGAATTTGTGCTTTCATCAAATCCATTAGCTAACACAATAACACTATTTTACTACAATAATTTAAGTTCTCCTTAAAAATAAAACAGAGACTATAGATAGATATGTATTTAACAAAAACAGCTTAATTGTATATCAAATTTGACCAAATCTGTCTTAATTTTCCAGTTAATTATTAAATTACACACTTCATTTATTCAATGTTATTTATGTGTAATTTTGAAAATTCAGTTTTAGGGACTATTAATGATACACCTGTATTTTAAATCAATGTCAATTGTCAATTTATGTTCAAACCATTTGCCTTTTGTTTAACCATGTGCTCTCATTATTAGCAAAACAGGAAGTTTTTTTTAATGTCCTAATAATACAGTAGTTTCTAAATTTTGTCCTGAGTTTAGAAATACCCAAAGTTTACATGTTCTTTGCTTTTTTGCAAGTTATAGGGCAATAAATACAAGTAGCACTTTGCTATTTCCAAACCACTTTTTTTCAAAATTAGTGCTAGTTACATTGTAACACTAATATCTATCAGGAATCCCTGAATATCCCTTGATATGTATATATATTTTTTTTAGTAGACAACCCAAAGTATTGAACTAGGCCCATTTTGGTATGTTTCATGCCACCATTTCACCGCCAAATGCGATCAAATAAAAAAAATCGTTCATTTCTTCAAACTTTTTCACAAACTAGGTTTCTCACTGAAATTATTTACAAACAGCTTGTGCAAAGCTTTGGCTTTGCTTTTTGGTAATTAGAAGGCCGCTAAATGCCGCTGTGCACCACTCTTGTAGTATGTCCAGCAGTGAAGGGGTTAATTAGGAAGCTTGTAGGGTTAATTTTAGCTTTGTCCAGTGCAGCTAGAACCATAGATTCTAGGGAGGTGCGCTGGTGTATATAGGGTAGATTAACAGAATCTGGCAGCACTCTTGAAAGTTTGGTATGATGAAATAGATTCTATTAGAGCAGGAAAGAAAAGAGGCGCCACATAGGGTAATAGTGTATGGAGACTTCTTACGAAAGCAGATAGGCCCCCCCTTGTAGATGGCTAGTCACATACGGGGCGGCACAACCGGAGTGCCTAACTAGGCTGTACGGGACCAAAAGAGTCGGCCGAAAGACTAAGGGCAGATCGCCCAGGCACCAGCGTCAGGTCACGTGAACAGGAGCACCAACCACCACTACAGGATTCACTCAGGGGAAAGCAGTCATCCGGATGTCGATGGGCCCAGGTGTATGGAAGAGCAACACAAAGGAACCAACAGAGTGAAGAGGATAGTACCAAACACTTGTGTAGCAGCAATAAATAGATGTAAACAGAGCAAGTAATATTAAAAAGTGTGAACTTTATTGGACACACTATGGGTACAGCAATGCGTTTCTCAGCAGAGATAAATGCCATTTCATCAGGCTGATGAAACGCCAAATCCGATGAAATAAAAAAAAAATCTTTTACTTTTTCACAAACTTTAGATTGCTCACTGAAATTGTTTACAAACAGCTTGTGCAATTATGGCACAAATGGTTGTAAATACTTCTCTGGGATCCCCTTTGTTCAGAAATAGCAGACATATATGGCTTTGGCATTGCTTTTTGGTAATTAGGACGCTAAATGCCGCTGCACACCACACGTGTATTATGTCCAGCAGTGAAGGGTTTAATTAGGTATCTTGTAGGGTTAATTTAAGCTTTAGTGTAGAGATCAGCCTCCCACCTGACACATACAAACCCTCTCCCTGACTCCTCTCAAACAGCTCTCTTCCCTCCCCCAACCCACATTTGTCCCCACCATCTTAAGTATTGGCAGAAAGTCTGCCAGTACTAAAATAAAACAGAATTTATGTTTACCTGATAAATTTCTTTCTCCAACGGTGTGTCCGGTCCACGGCGTCATCCTTACTTGTGGGATATTCTCTTCCCCAACAGGAAATGGCAAAGAGCCCAGCAAAGCTGGTCACATGATCCCTCCTAGGCTCCGCCTACCCCAGTCATTCGACCGACGTTAAGGAGGAATATTTGCATAGGAGAAACCATATGGTACCGTGGTGACTGTAGTTAAAGAAAATAAATTATCAGACCTGATTAAAAAACCAGGGCGGGCCGTGGACCGGACACACCGTTGGAGAAAGAAATTTATCAGGTAAACATAAATTCTGTTTTCTCCAACATAGGTGTGTCCGGTCCACGGCGTCATCCTTACTTGTGGGAACCAATACCAAAGCTTTAGGACACGGATGAAGGGAGGGAGCAAATCAGGTCACCTAAATGGAAGGCACCACGGCTTGCAAAACCTTTCTCCCAAAAATAGC
The DNA here is from genome assembly GCF_027579735.1 of Bombina bombina. Lineage (NCBI taxonomy): Eukaryota > Metazoa > Chordata > Amphibia > Anura > Bombinatoridae > Bombina > Bombina bombina. The sequence goes on from NC_069501.1 coordinate 920,769,386, forward strand.
CTCAGAAGAAGCAAAAGTATCAAACTTGTAAAATTTGGTAAAAGTGTGCAGTGAAGACCAAGTCGCTGCCCTACATATCTGATCAACAGAAGCCTCGTTCTTGAAGGCCCATGTGGAAGCCACAGCCCTAGTGGAATGAGCTGTGATTCTTTCGGGAGGCTGCCGTCCGGCAGTCTCGTAAGCCAATCTGATGATGCTTTTAATCCAAAAAGAGAGAGAGGTAGAAGTTGCTTTTTGACCTCTCCTTTTACCTGAATAAACAACAAACAAGGAAGATGTTTGTCTAAAATCCTTTGTAGCATCTAAATAGAATTTTAGAGCGCGAACAACATCCAAATTGTGCAACAAACGTTCCTTCTTTGAAACTGGTTTCGGACACAGAGAAGGTACGATAATCTCCTGGTTAATGTTTTTGTTAGAAACAACTTTTGGAAGAAAACCAGGTTTAGTACGTAAAACCACCTTATCTGCATGGAACACCAGATAAGGAGGAGAACACTGCAGAGCAGATAATTCTGAAACTCTTCTAGCAGAAGAAATTGCAACTAAAAACAAAACTTTCCAAGATAATAACTTAATATCAACGGAATGTAAGGGTTCAAACGGAACCCCCTGAAGAACTGAAAGAACTAAATTGAGACTCCAAGGAGGAGTCAAAGGTTTGTAAACAGGCTTGATTCTAACCAGAGCCTGAACAAAGGCTTGAACATCTGGCACAGCTGCCAGCTTTTTGTGAAGTAACACCGACAAGGCAGAAATCTGTCCTTTCAGGGAACTTGCCGATAATCCTTTTTCCAATCCTTCTTGAAGGAAGGATAGAATCCTAGGAATCTTAACCTTGTCCCAAGGGAATCCTTTAGATTCACACCAACAGATATATTTTTTCCAAATTTTGTGGTAAATCTTTCTAGTTACAGGCTTTCTGGCCTGAACAAGAGTATCGATAACAGAATCTGAGAAACCTCGCTTCGATAAAATCAAGCGTTCAATCTCCAAGCAGTCAGCTGGAGTGAAACCAGATTCGGATGTTCGAACGGACCCTGAACAAGAAGGTCTCGTCTCAAAGGTAGCTTCCAAGGTGGAGCCGATGACATATTCACCAGATCTGCATACCAAGTCCTGCGTGGCCACGCAGGAGCTATCAAGATCACCGACGCCCTCTCCTGATTGATCCTGGCTACCAGCCTGGGGATGAGAGGAAACGGCGGGAACACATAAGCTAGTTTGAAGGTCCAAGGTGCTACTAGTGCATCCACTAGAGCCGCCTTGGGATCCCTGGATCTGGACCCGTAGGAGGGAACTTTGAAGTTCTGACGAGAGGCCATTAGATCCATGTCTGGAATGCCCCACAGCTGAGTGACTTGGGCAAAGATTTCCGGATGGAGTTCCCACTCCCCCGGATGCAATGTCTGACGACTCAGAAAATCCGCTTCCCAATTTTCCACTCCCGGGATGTGGATAGCAGACAGGTGGCAGGAGTGAGACTCCGCCCATAGAATAATCTTGGTCACTTCTTCCATCGCTAGGGAACTCCTTGTTCCCCCCTGATGGTTGATGTACGCAACAGTCGTCATGTTGTCTGATTGAAACCGTATGAACTTGGTCCTCGCTAGCTGAGGCCAAGCCTTGAGAGCATTGAATATCGCTCTCAGTTCCAGAATATTTATCGGTAGAAGAGATTCTTCCCGAGACCAAAGACCCTGAGCTTTCAGGGATCCCCAGACCGCGCCCCAGCCCATCAGACTGGCGTCGGTCGTGACAATGACCCACTCTGGTCTGCGGAATGTCATCCCTTGTGACAGGTTGTCCAGGGACAGCCACCAACGGAGTGAGTCTCTGGTCCTCTGATTTACTTGTATCTTTGGAGACAAGTCTGTATAGTCCCCATTCCACTGACTGAGCATGCACAGTTGTAATGGTCTTAGATGAATGCGCGCAAAAGGAACTATGTCCATTGCCGCTACCATCAACCCGATCACTTCCATGCACTGAGCTACGGAAGGAAGAGGAACGGAATGAAGTATCCGACAAGAGTCCAGAAGTTTTGTTTTTCTGGCCTCTGTTAGAAAAATCCTCATTTCTGAGGAGTCTATAATTGTTCCCAAGAAGGGAACCCTTGTTGACGGGGATAGTGAACTCTTTTCCACGTTCACTTTCCAGCCGTGAGATCTGAGAAAGGCCAGGACGATGTCCGTGTGAGCCTTTGCTCGAGGGAGGGACGACGCTTGAATCAGAATGTCGTCCAGGTAAGGTACTACTGCAATGCCCCTTGGTCTTAGCACCGCTAGAAGGGACCCTAGTACCTTTGTGAAAATCCTTGGAGCAGTGGCTAATCCGAAAGGAAGCGCCACAAACTGGTAATGTTTGTCCAGGAATGCAAACCTTAGGAACCGATGATGTTCCTTGTGGATAGGAATATGTAGATACGCATCCTTTAAATCCACCGTGGTCATGAATTGACCTTCCTGGATGGAAGGAAGGATAGTTCGAATGGTTTCCATCTTGAACGATGGGACCTTGAGAAATTTGTTTAAGATCTTGAGATCTAAGATTGGTCTGAACGTTCCCTCTTTTTTGGGAACTATGAACAGATTGGAGTAGAACCCCATCCCTTGTTCTCTTAATGGAACAGGATGAATCACTCCCATTTTTAACAGGTCTTCTACACAATGTAAGAACGCCTGTCTTTTTATGTGGTCTGAAGACAACTGAGACCTGTGGAACCTTCCCCTTGGGGGAAGTCCCTTGAATTCCAGAAGATAACCCTGGGAGACTATTTCTAGCGCCCAAGGATCCAGAACATCTCTTGCCCAAGCCTGAGCGAAGAGAGAGAGTCTGCCCCCCACCAGATCCGGTCCCGGATCGGGGGCCAATATTTCATGCTGTCTTGGTAGCAGTGGCAGGTTTCTTGGCCTGCTTTCCCTTGTTCCAGCCTTGCATTGGTCTCCAAGCTGGCTTGGCTTGAGAAGTATTACCCTCTTGCTTAGAGGACGTAGCACTTTGGGCTGGTCCGTTTTTACGAAAGGGACGAAAATTAGGTCTATTTTTTGCCTTGAAAGGCCGATCCTGAGGAAGGGCGTGGCCCTTACCCCCAGTGATATCAGAGATAATCTCTTTCAAGTCAGGGCCAAACAGCGTTTTCCCCTTGAAAGGAATGTTTAGTAGCTTGTTCTTGGAAGACGCATCAGCCGACCAAGATTTCAACCAAAGCGCTCTGCGCGCCACAATAGCAAACCCAGAATTCTTAGCCGCTAACCTAGCCAATTGCAAAGTGGCGTCTAGAGTGAAAGAATTAGCCAATTTGAGAGCATTGATTCTGTCCATAATCTCCTCATAAGGAGGAGAATCACTATCGAGCACCTTTATCAGTTCATCAAACCAGAAATATGCGGCTGTAGTGACAGGGACAATGCATGAAATGGGTTGTAGAAGGTAACCCTGCTGAACAAACATCTTTTTAAGCAAACCTTCTAATTTTTTATCCATAGGATCTTTGAAAGCACAACTATCCTCTATGGGTATAGTGGTGCGTTTGTTTAAAGTAGAAACCGCTCCCTCGACCTTGGGGACTGACTGCCATAAGTCCTTTCTGGGGTCGACCATAGGAAACAATTTTTTAAATATGGGGGGAGGGACGAAAGGAATACCGGGCCTTTCCCATTCTTTATTAACAATGTCCGCCACCCGCTTGGGTATAGGAAAAGCTTCTGGGAGCCCCGGCACCTCTAGGAACTTGTCCATTTTACATAGTTTCTCTGGGATGACCAACTTTTCACAATCATCCAGAGTGGATAATACCTCCTTAAGCAAAATGCGGAGGTGTTCCAACTTAAATTTAAATGTAATCACATCAGATTCAGCCTGATGAGAAATGTTCCCTGAATCAGTAATTTCTCCCTCAGACAAAACCTCCCTGGCCCCCTCAGATTGGGTTAGGGGCCCTTCAGAGATATTAATATCAGCGTCGTCATGCTCTTCAGTAACTAAAACAGAGCAGCCACGCTTACGCTGACAAGGGTTCATTTTGGCTAAAATGTTTTTGACAGAATTATCCATTACAGCCGTTAATTGTTGCATAGTAAGGAGTATTGGCGCGCTAGATGTACTAGGGGCCTCCTGAGTGGGCAAGACTCGTGTAGACGAAGGAGGGAATGATGCAGTACCATGCTTACTCCCCTCACTTGAGGAATCATCTTGGGCATCATTGTCATTATCACATAAATCACATTTATTTAAATGAATAGGAATTCTGGCTTCCCCACATTCAGAACACAGTCTATCTGGTAGTTCAGACATGTTAAACAGGCATAAACTTGATAAGAAAGTACAAAAAACGTTTTAAAATAAAACCGTTACTGTCACTTTAAATGTTAAACTGAACACACTTTAATACTGCAATTGCGAAAAAACATGAAGGAATTGTTCAAAATTCACCAAATTTTCACCACAGTGTCTTAAAGCCTTAAAAATATTGCACACCAAATTTGGAAGCTTTAACCCTTAAAATAACGGAACCGGAGCCGTTTTAAGCTTTAACCCCTTTACAGTCCCTGGTATCTGCTTTGCTGAGACCCAACCAAACCCAAAGGGGAATACGATACCAATGACGCCTTCAGAAAGTCTTTTCTAAGTATCAGAGCTCCTCTCACATGCGACTGCATGCCATGCCTCTCAAAAACAAGTGCGCCACACCGGCGCGAAAATGAGACTCTGCTTATGCTTTGGGAAAGCCCCTAAGAAATAAGGTGTCTAATACAGTGCCTGCCGATATTATTATATCAAAATACCCAGATAAAATGATTCCTCAAAGGCTAAATATGTGTTAATAATGAATCGATTTAGCCCAGAAATGTCTACAGTCTAAATAAGCCCTTGTGAAGCCCTTATTTACGATCGTAATAAACATGGCTTACCGGATCCCATAGGGAAAATGACAGCTTCCAGCATTACATCGTCTTGTTAGAATGTGTCATACCTCAAGCAGCAAGAGACTGCACACTGTTCCCCCAACTGAAGTTAATTGCTCTCAACAGTCCTGTGTGGAACAGCCATGGATTTTAGTTACGGTTGCTAAAATCATTTTCCTCATACAAACAGAAATCTTCATCTCTTTTCTGTTTCTGAGTAAATAGTACATACCAGCACTATTTCAAAATAACAAACTCTTGATTGAATAATAAAAAACTACAGTTAAACACTAAAAAACTCTAAGCCATCTCCGTGGAGATGTTGCCTGTACAACGGCAAAGAGAATGACTGGGGTAGGCGGAGCCTAGGAGGGATCATGTGACCAGCTTTGCTGGGCTCTTTGCCATTTCCTGTTGGGGAAGAGAATATCCCACAAGTAAGGATGACGCCGTGGACCGGACACACCTATGTTGGAGAAAAGGCTTTTTTAAAAAAAATATATATATTCTGCAGTGTAAGATCCCCCTTAGCCCCCAAATGCCCTAATCCCCCCTCTACCTATTTACCACCTATTTTTCAGTAGTTTAGCTGCCCCCCTCAAACTACCCCCACCCCCTCGGATACAAACCCTCTCCCTGACTCTTCTCAAACAGCTCTCTTCCCTCCCCCACCCCACATTTGTCCCCGCCATCTTAAGTACTGGCAGAAAGTCTGCCAGTACTAAAATAAAAGGCTTTTTAAAATATATATATATATATATTCTGCAGTGTAGGATCCCCCCTTAGCCCCCAAACGCCCTAATCCCCCCTCTACCTATTTCCCGCCTATTTTTCAGTAGTTTAGCTGCCCCCCTCAAACTACCCCCACCCCCTTGGATAAAATGTATCCCCCCTCTACCTCTTTCCTTTTACACTTAACTAGTTCCATAGTGTAGTGGTCCCACCTGATCCCGCCCCTGTGCGTGCTCCCAGCACCCCCCACATGTAATTCTGCTCCTCTCTACCGGATATCCTCCAGCGATAGCTCCCACCCATCAACGATCAGCACCATCGCTGGCCAATGCAGAGAGGGCCACAGAGTGGCTCTCTCTGTATCGGTGGGTAAAAAAAGGTATTGCAGTGATGCCTCAATATCGAGGCATCACTGCAATACCTTGAAAGCGGCCGCTTGAAACCCCAGAGAACGTGTCAGGCACATCCTTGGTCGCCAAGGGGTTAAAGGGACATTCCAGTAAAAGTTTACATGCACATAGATTTAGTTATTACATCTTTGAATAGAAACATATTTGCAATATACATGTATTAGTAAAAATGCTTCTAGTAAAAGTTAACACTATTTTAGAGTTAGCATTTTTCTCGGCACGTGCATGTGAAGCATAGCTAGATAGTCACTGCACCCATATTTTAAATATTGCAGCTGCTCAGATCATCACTGGGGCTTGCATCATGTCAGCAATTAGCAAATTGAGTTATTACCAGATGGTACAAGCAACTTAGGATCTCTGAGCAAATGCTTAGTTAAAAAAGCTGGTGCACGGTGCATACTTAAATACACTTTTGAAACAGCTATAGCTTTTATTAGAAGCATTTTTGTTAATGCATGTATATTACAAAATTGCTTCTGTTTAATACCGAAATGCACCCATGTGGTTTCCAAAATGCTTGACGAATAGTGATTAAGAAAAAAATTCTAATTTAAATGCGGGCAGTTTCTGAACATTGTAAAACATGTTAAATATAAAAGCCTCCTGAGAATAGAACAATGACACTTCCTAAATGCTTAAGTCTTGGCTAATGTGGCAATGGAAAAAGTCGACTTGATTGTGAAAATGTTATGATTTAAACAAAGTTAAGAGCTGGTTAGACAATAATCATTCTGAAAACACATAAAAGACCTGGGATTAAAAAAAGACCCTGATGCTCAGGGCTGGATTATTCATAAAGGAGAGTTGGCAAATGCCTATTGGCACACAAGCTTCAGGGTTCAGCACTTCAATATGCCAGAATTAAATTCAATTCAAGTATGTAATTTGCTCCTAAAATGAGCAAAACAAATGACAAAAATACAATGACCAATGTAGCTCACACAGCCTAGAAGTGCAGTCTAGACAGTGTACAAAAAAATAACACAAAAAGAAAAAAAATACAAAAATGTGACATAATAAAATGTACTTTTCTCTTGGTGTCCTTTGCTGAAACATAAGTATTTTTCATGAAAGCATATCTAGATATGCTCAGGAAAGTAAACAGTTCTTGAGAACTGTATGGTTAACATTGTTACAAACATTCTTGCAAACACAGCTGGCATGCATGCTCCTGAGCATATGTGGGTATGCTCTCATGGAAAGCTTCAAATGACAAGCTAATAAATGTAACAGAGCCATAATTGGAACTTTTTGAAAATAGTATGGTCTGCCTGAATCATAAAAGTTTAAAGGGACACTAAAATCAAAATTAAACTTTCATACAGACCGACAATTCATACAGACAATTAAAACAATACTTTTACTTTTTATTTAAAAACATGCACACTTTGTGAGGCACTATTTATTTAGTCAAGTCCGAAAAAAACTTTAATGATTCAAATAGGGCATGTAATTTTAAACGACTTTCCAATTTACTTTTATCACCAATTTTGCTTTGTTCTCTTGAAATTCTTAGTTGAAAAGTTGAAAGCTAAACCTAGTAGGTTCATATGTTAATTTCTTAGACCTTGAAGGCCGCCTCTAATCTAAATGCATTTTGATCGCTTTTCACCACTAGAGGGCATTAGTTCACATGTTTCATATACAGTAGATAACATTGAGCTCATGCACGTGAATTTACCATGGAGTCAGCTCTGATTAGCTAAAATGCAAGTCTGTCAAAATAACTGAAATAAGGGGGCAGTCTGCTGAGGCTTAGATACAAGGTAATCACAGAGGTAAAATGTGTATAATTATAACTGTGTTGGTTATGCAAAACTGGGGAATTGGTAATTAAGGGATTATCTATCTTTTAAAACAAATATTCTGGAGTAGACTGTCCCTTTAAATGATACAGGGGGCAGGGAAAAATAAGTACATTTAGAAATTTGGCAAAAAACATAATTTATGTAAGAACTTACCTGATAAATTCATTTCTTTCATATTAGCAAGAGTCCATGAGCTAGTGACGTATGGGATATACATTCCTACCAGGAGGGGCAAAGTTTCCCAAACCTCAAAATGCCTATAAATACACCCCTCACCACACCCACAAATCAGTTTAATGAATAGCCAAGAAGTGGGGTGATAAGAAAAAAGTGCGAAAGCATAAAAAATAAGGAATTGGAATAATTGTGCTTTATACAAAAAAATCATAACCACCACAAAAGGGTGGGCCTCATGGACTCTTGCTAATATGAAAGAAATGAATTTATCAGGTAAGTTCTTACATAAATTATGTTTTCTTTCATGTAATTAGCAAGAGTCCATGAGCTAGTGACGTATGGGATAATGAATACCCAAGATGTGGATCTTCCACGCAAGAGTCACTAGAGAGGGAGGGATAAAATAAAGACAGCCAATTCCGCTGAAAAATAATCCACACCCCAAACAAAGTTTAAATCTTAAAATGAAAAAAAAAATGAAATTATAAGCAGAAGAATCAAACTGAAACAGCTGCCTGAAGTACTTTTCTACCAAAGACTGCTTCAGAAGAAGAAAACACATCAAAATGGTAGAATTTAGTAAAAGTATGCAAAGAAGACCAAGTTGCTGCTTTGCAAATCTGATCAACCGAAGCTTCATTCCTAAATGCCCAGGAAGTAGAAACTGACCTAGTCGAATGAGCTGTAATCCTTTGAGGCGGAGTTCTACCCGACTCAACATAAGCATGATGAATCAAAGACTTTAACCAAGACGCCAAAGAAATGGCAGAGGCCTTCTGACCTTTCCTAGAACCAGAAAAGATAACAAATAGACTAGAAGTCTTTCTGAAATCTTTAGTAGCTTCAACATAATATTTCAAAGCTCTAACTACATCCAAAGAATGCAACGATCTTTCCTTAGAGTTCTTAGGATTAGGACACAATGAAGGAACCACAATTTCTCTACTAATGTTGTTAGAATTCACAACCTTAGGTAAAAATTTAAATGAAGTTCGAAAAACCGCCTTATCCTGATGAAAAATCAGAAAAACAGAATTTATGTTTACCTGATAAATTACTTTCTCCAACGGTGTGTCCGGTCCACGGCGTCATCCTTACTTGTGGGATATTCTCTTCCCCAACAGGAAATGGCAAAGAGCCCAGCAAAGCTGGTCACATGATCCCTCCTAGGCTCCGCCTACCCCAGTCATTCGACCGACGTTAAGGAGGAATATTTGCATAGGAGAAACCATATGGTACCGTGGTGACTGTAGTTAAAGAAAATAAATTATCAGACCTGATTAAAAAAACCAGGGCGGGCCGTGGACCGGACACACCGTTGGAGAAAGTAATTTATCAGGTAAACATAAATTCTGTTTTCTCCAACATAGGTGTGTCCGGTCCACGGCGTCATCCTTACTTGTGGGAACCAATACCAAAGCTTTAGGACACGGATGAAGGGAGGGAGCAAATCAGGTCACCTAAATGGAAGGCACCACGGCTTGCAAAACCTTTCTCCCAAAAATAGCCTCAGAAGAAGCAAAAGTATGAAACTTGTAAAATTTGGTAAAAGTGTGCAGTGAAGACCAAGTCGCTGCCCTACATATCTGATCAACAGAAGCCTCGTTCTTGAAGGCCCATGTGGAAGCCACAGCCCTAGTGGAATGAGCTGTGATTCTTTCGGGAGGCTGCCGTCCGGCAGTCTCATAAGCCAATCTGATGATGCTTTTAATCCAAAAAGAGAGAGAGGTAGAAGTTGCTCTTTGACCTCTCCTTTTACCGGAATAAACAACAAACAAGGAAGATGTTTGTCTAAAATCCTTTGTAGCATCTAAATAGAATTTTAGAGCGCGAACAACATCCAAATTGTGCAACAATCGTTCCTTCTTTGAAACTGATTTCGGACACAGAGAAGGTACGATAATCTCCTGGTTAATGTTTTTGTTAGAAACAACTTTTGGAAGAAAACCAGGTTTAGTACGTAAAAACCACCTTATCTGCATGGAACACCAGATAAGGAGGAGAACACTGCAGAGCAGATAATTCTGAAACTCTTCTAGCAGAAGAAATTGCAACTAAAAACAAAACTTTCCAAGATAATAACTTAATATCAACGGAATGTAAGGGTTCAAACGGAACCCCCTGAAGAACTGAAAAAACCAAATTGAGACTCCAAGGAGGAGTCAAAGGTTTGTAAACAGGCTTAATTCTAACCAGAGCCTGAACAAAGGCTTGAACATCTGGCACAGCTGCCAGCTTTTTGTGAAGTAACACAGACAAGGCAGAAATCTGTCCCCTCAGGGAACTTGCAGATAATCCTTTTTCCAATCCTTCTTGAAGGAAGGATAGAATCCTAGGAATCTTAACCTTGTCCCAAGGGAATCCTTTAGATTCACACCAACAGATATATTTTTTCCAAATTTTGTGGTAAATCTGTCTAGTTACAGGCTTTCTGGCCTGAACAAGAGTATCGATAACAGAATCTGAGAACCCTCGCTTCGATAAGATCAAGCGTTCAATCTCCCAGCAGTCAGCTGGAGTGAAACCAGATTCGGATGTTCGAACGGACCCTGAACAAGAAGGTCTCGTCTAAAAGGTAGCTTCCAAGGTGGAGCCGATGACATATTCACCAGATCTGCATACCAAGTCCTGCGTGGCCACGCAGGAGCTATCAAGATCACCGACGCCCTCTCCTGATTGATCCTGGCTACCAGCCTGGGGATGAGAGGAAACGGCGGGAACACATAAGCTAGTTTGAAGGTCCAAGGTGCTACTAGTGCATCCACTAGAGCCGCCTTGGGATCCCTGGATCTGGACCCGTAGCAAGGAACTTTGAAGTTCTGACGAGAGGCCATCAGATCCATGTCTGGAATGCCCCACAGCTGAGTGACTTGGGCAAAAATTTCCGGATGGAGTTCCCACTCCCCCGGATGCAATGTCTGACGACTCAGAAAATCCGCTTCCCAATTTTCCACTCCTGGGATGTGGATAGCAGACAGGTGGCAGGAGTGAGACTCCGCCCATAGAATGATTTTGGTCACTTCTTCCATCGCTAGGGAACTCCTTGTTCCCCCCTGATGGTTGATGTACGCAACAGTTGTCATGTTGTCTGATTGAAACCGTATGAACTTGGCCCTCGCTAGCTGAGGCCAAGCCTTGAGAGCATTGAATATCGCTCTCAGTTCCAGAATATTTATCGGTAGAAGAGATTCTTCCCGAGACCAAAGACCCTGAGCTTTCAGGGATCCCCAGACCGCGCCCCAGCCCATCAGACTGGCGTCGGTCGTGACAATGACCCACTCTGGTCTGCGGAATGTCATTGTATAGTCCCCATTCCACTGACTGAGCATGCACAGTTGTAATGGTCTTAGATGAATGCGCGCAAAAGGAACTATGTCCATTGCCGCTACCATCAACCCGATCACTTCCATGCACTGAGCTATGGAAGGAAGAGGAACGGAATGAAGTATCCGACAAGAGTCTAGAAGTCTTGTTTTTCTGGCCTCTGTCAGGAAAATCCTCATTTCTAAGGAGTCTATTATTGTTCCCAAGAAGGGAACCCTTGTTGACGGAGATAGAGAACTCTTTTCCACGTTCACTTTCCATCCGTGAGATCTGAGAAAGGCCAGGACAATGTCCGTGTGAGCCTTTGCTTGAGGAATGGACGACGCTTGAATCAGAATGTCGTCCAAGTAAGGTACTACAGCAATGCCCCTTGGTCTTAGCGCAGCTAGAAGGGACCCTAGTACCTTTGTGAAAATCCTTGGAGCAGTGGCTAATCCGAAAGGAAGTGCCACGAACTGGTAATGTTTGTCCAGGAATGCGAACCTTAGGAACCGATGATGTTCCTTGTGGATAGGAATATGTAGATACGCATCCTTTAAATCCACCGTGGTCATAAATTGACCTTCCTGGATGGAAGGAAGAATAGTTCGAATGGTTTCCATCTTGAACGATGGAACCTTGAGAAACTTGTTTAAGATCTTGAGATCTAAGATTGGTCTGAACGTTCCCTCTTTTTTTGGGAACTATGAACAGATTGGAGTAGAACCCCATCCCTTGTTCTCTTAATGGAACAGGATGAATCACTCCCATTTTAAACAGGTCTTCTACACAATGTAAGAATGCCTGTCTTTTTATGTGGTCTGAAGACAACTGAGACCTGTGGAACCTCCCCCTTGGGGGAAGTCCCTTGAATTCCAGAAGATAACCTTGGGAGACTATTTCTAGCGCCCAAGGATCCAGAACATCTCTTGCCCAAGCCAGAGCGAAGAGAGAGAGTCTGCCCCCCACCAGATCCGGTCCCGGATCGGGGGCCAACATTTCATGCTGTCTTGGTAGCAGTGGCAGGTTTCTTGGCCTGCTTTCCCTTGTTCCAGCCTTGCATTGGTCTCCAAGCTGGCTTGGCTTGAGAAGTATTACCCTCTTGCTTAGAGGACGTAGCACTTTGGGTTGGTCCGTTTCAACGAAAGGGACGAAAATTAGGTTTATTTTTTGCCTTGAAAGGCCGATCCTGAGGAAGGGCGTGGCCCTTACCCCCAGTGATATCAGAGATAATCTCTTTCAAGTCAGGGCCAAACAGCGTTTTCCCCTTGAAAGGAATGTTAAGTAGCTTGTTCTTGGAAGACGCATCGGCCGACCAAGATTTCAACCAAAGCGCTCTGCGCGCCACAATAGCAAACCCTGAATTCTTAGCCGCTAACCTAGCCAATTGCAAAGTGGCGTCTAGGGTGAAAGAATTAGCCAATTTGAGAGCATTGATTCTGTCCATAATCTCCTCATAAGGAGGTGAATCACTATCGACCGCCTTTATCAGCTCATCGAACCAGAAACATGCGGCTGTAGCGACAGGGACAATGCATGAAATTGGTTGTAGAAGGTAACCCTGCTGAACAAACATTTTCTTAAGCAAACCTTCTAATTATTTATCCATAGGATCTTTGAAAGCACAACTATCCTCTATGGGTATAGTGGTGCGTTTGTTTAAAGTGGAAACCGCTCCCTCGACCTTGGGGACTGTCTGCCATAAGTCCTTTCTGGGGTCGACCATAGGAAACAATTTTTTAAATATGGGGGGAGGGACGAAAGGAATACCGGGCCTTTCCCATTCTTTATTAACAATGTCCGCCACCCGCTAGGGTATAGGAAAAGCTTCTGGGAGCCCCGGCACCTCTAGGAACTTGTCCATTTTACATAGTTTCTCTGGGATGACCAACTTGTCACAATCATCCAGAGTGGATAATACCTCCTTAAGCAGAATGCGGAGATGTTCCAACTTAAATTAAAATGTAATCACATCAGGTTCAGCTTGTTGAGAAATGTTCCCTGAATCAGTAATTTCTCCCTCAGACAAAACCTCCCTGGCCCCATCAGACTGGGTTAGGGGCCCTTCAGAAATATTATTATCAGCGTCGTCATGCTCTTCAGTATCTAAAACAGAGCAGTCGCGCTTACGCTGATAAGTGTTCATTTTGGCTAAAATGTTTTTGACAGAATTATCCATTACAGCCGTTAATTGTTGCATAGTAAGGAGTATTGGCGCGCTAGATGTACTAGGGGCCTCCTGAGTGGGCAAGACTCGTGTAGACGAAGGAGGGAATGATGCAGTACCATGCTTACTCCCCTCACTTGAGGAATCATCTTGGGCATCATTGTCATTGTCACATAAATCACATTTATTTAAATGAATAGGAATTCTGGCTTCCCCACATTCAGAACACAGTCTATCTGGTAGTTCAGACATGTTAAACAGGCATACACTTGATAACCAAGTACAAAAAACGTTTTAAAATAAAACCGTTACTGTCACTTTAAATTTTAAACTGAACACACTTTATTACTGCAATTGCGAAAAAACATGAATGAATTGTTCAAAATTCACCAAATTTTCACCACAGTGACTTAAAGCCTTAAAAGTATTGCACACCAAATTTGGAACCTTTAACCCTTAAAATAACGGAACCGGAGCCGTTTTTATATTTAACCCCTTTACAGTCCCTGGAATCTGCTTTGCTGAGACCCAACCAAGCCCAAATGGGAATACGATACCAAATGATGCCTTCAGAAAGACTTTTCTATGTATCAGAGCTCCACACACATGCAGCTGCATGCCATGCTGTTCTCAAAAACAAGTGCGCCATACCGGCGCGAAAATGAGGCTCTGACTATGATTAGGGAAAGACCCTATAGAATAAAGTGTCTAAAACAGTGCCTGCCGATATTATTTTACAAAAAATACCCAGATTAAATGATTCCTCAAGGCTAAATATGTTCGATTTAGCCCAGAAAAAGTCTACAGTCTTAATAAGCCCTTGTGAAGCCCTTATTTACGATCGTAATAAACATGGCTTACCGGATCCCATAGGGAAAATGACAGCTTCCAGCATTACATCGTCTTGTTAGAATGTGTCATACCTCAAGCAGCAAGAGACTGCTCACTGTTCCCCCAACTGAAGTTAATTGCTCTCAACAGTCCTGTGTGGAACAGCCATGGATTTTAGTGACGGTTGCTAAAATCATTTTCCTCATACAAACAGAAATCTTCATCTCTTTTCTGTTTCTGAGTAAATAGTACATACCAGCACTATTTCAAAATAACAAACTCTTGATTGAATAATAAAAACTACAGTTAAACACTAAAAAACTCTAAGCCATCTCCGTGGAGATGTTGCCTGTACAACGGCAAAGAGAATGACTGGGGTAGGCGGAGCCTAGGAGGGATCATGTGACCAGCTTTGCTGGGCTCTTTGCCATTTCCTGTTGGGGAAGAGAATATCCCACAAGTAAGGATGACGCCGTGGACCGGACACACCTATGTTGGAGAAAGGAGACTCACAAGAAAGAGCAGATAATTCAGAATCTCTTCTAGCAGAAGAGATGGCCAAAAGAAACAAAACTTTCCAAGAAAGTAATTTAATATCCAGCGAATGCATAGGTTCAAACGGAGGAGCTTGAAGAGCCCCCAGAACCAAATTCAAACTCCAAGGAGGAGAAATTGACTTAATGACAGGTTTTATACGAACCAAAACCTGTACAAAACAATGAATATCAGGAAGATTAGCAATCTTTCTGTGAAAAAGAACAGAAAGAGCAGAGATTTGTCCTTTCAAGGAACTTGCAGACAAACCTTTATCCAAACCATCCTGAAGAAACTGTAAAATTCTAGGAATTCTAAAAGAATGCCAAGAAAAATGATGAGAAGAACACCAAGAAATGTAAGTCTTCCAGACTCGATAATATATCTTCCTAGATACAGATTTACGAGCCTGTAACATAGTATTAATTACGGAGTCAAAGAAACCTCTATGACTGAGAATCAAGCGTTCAATCTCCATACCTTCAAATTTAAGGATTTGAGATCCTGATGGAAAAAAGGACCTTGCGATAGAAGGTCTGGTCTTAACGGAAGAGTCCACGGTTGGCAAGTAGCCATCTGAACAAGATCCGCATACCAAAACCTGTGAGACCATGCTGGAGCCACCAGCAGAACAAACGAACGCTCCTTTAGAATCTTGGAAATCACTCTTGGAAGTAGAACTAGAGGCGGAAAGATATAGGCAGGATGATACTTCCAAGGAAGTGACAATGCATCCACTGCTTCCGCCTGAGGATCCCTGGATCTGGACAGATACCTGGGAAGCTTCTTGTTTAGATGAGAAGCCATCAGATCTATTTCTGGAAGTCCCCACATTTGAAAAATCTGAAGAAATACCTCTGGGTGAAGAGACCATTCGCCCAGATGTAATGTTTGGCGACTGAGATAATCCGCTTCCCAATTGTCTATACCTGGGATGTGAACCGCAGAAATTAGACAGGAGCTGGATTCCGCCCATACAAGTATTCGAGATACTTCTTTCATAGCCAGAGGACTGTGAGTCCCTCCTTGATGATTGACATATGCCACGGTTGTGACATTGTCCATCTGAAAACGACTCTCTTTAGAAGAGGCCACGACTGAAGAGCTCTGAAAATCGCATGGAGTTCCAAAATGTTGATTGGTAATCTCGCCTCCTGAGATTCCCAAACCCCCTGCGCTGTCAGAGACCCCCATACAGCTCCCCAACCTGTCAGACTTGCATCTGTTGAGATCACAGTCCAGGTCGGAAGAACAAAAGAAGCCCCCTGAACTAAACGACGGTGGTCTGTCCACCACGTCAGAGAGTGTCGTACATTCGGTTTTAAAGATATTAATTGTGATATCTTTGTATAATCCCTGCACCACTGGTTCAGCATACAGAGCTGAAGCGGTCGCATGTGAAAACGAGCAAAGGGGATCGCGTCCGATGCAGCAGTCATAAGACCTAGAATTTCCATGCATAAGGCTACCGAAGGGAATGATTGAGACTGAAGGTTTCGACGAGCTGAAACCAATTTCAGACGTCTCTTGTCCGTTAACGACAGAGTCATGGATCCTCCAACCATGTTCTTGAAGAAACGATACAAGTCGATTCGTATGAGATTCTGCTAAATGTGAAGACTGAGCAAGTACCAAGATATCGTCCAAATAAGGAAATACCACAATACCCTGTTCTCTGATTACAGATAGTAGGGCACCGAGAACCTTTGTAAAAATCCTTGGAGCTGTTGCTAGGCCAAAAGGCAGAGCCACAAACTGGTAATGCTTGTCTAGAAAAGAGAATCTCAGAAACTGATAGTGATCTGGATGAATCGGAATATGCAGATATGCATCTTGTAAATCTATTGTGGACATATAATGCCCTTGCTGAACAAAAGGCAGAATAGTCCTTATAGTTACCATTTTGAATGTTGGTATTCTTACATAACGATTCAATATTTTTAAATCCAGAACTGGTCTGAAGGAATCCTCCTTCTTTGGTACAATGAATAGATTTGAGTAAAACCCCAGACCCTGTTCCAGAACTGGAACTGGTACAATTACTCCAGCCAACTCTAGATCTGAAACACATTTCAGAAACGCTTGAGCCTTCACTGGATTTATTGGAACACGAGAAAGAAAAAATCTTCTTGCAGGAGGCCTTATCTTGAAGCCTATTCTGTACCCCTGTGAAACAATGTTCTGAATCCAAAGATTGTGAATCGAATTGATCCAAATTTCTTTGAAAAATCGTAATCTGCCCCCTACCAGCTGAGCTGGAATGAGGGCCGCACCTTCATGTGGACTTGGGAGCTGGCTTTGGCTTTCTAAAAGGCTTGGATTTATTCCAGACTGGAGATGGTTTCCAAACTGATACCGTTCCTGTAGGGGAAGGATCAGGTTTTTGTTCCTTGTTGTGACGAAAGGAACGAAAACGATTAGCAGCCCTATATTTACCTTTAGATTTTTTATCCTGTGGTAAAAAAGTTCCTTTCCCCCCAGTAACAGTTGAAATAATAGAATCCAACTGTGAACCAAACAATTTATTCCCTTGGAAAGAAAGGGAAAGCAAAGTTGACTTAGAAGACATATCAGCATTCCAAGTTTTAAGCCATAAAGCTCTTCTAGCTAAAATAGCTAAAGACATATACCTGACATCAACCCTAATGATATCAAAGATGGCATCACAAATAAAGTTATTAGCATGTTGAAGAAGATTAACAATGCTATGAGTATTATGATCTGTTACTTGCTGTGCTAAAGCCTCCAACCAGAAAGTTGAAGCTGCAGCAACATCTGCCAAAGATATAGCAGGCCTAAGAAGATTACCTGAACATAAGTAAGCTTTTCTTAGAAAGGATTCAATTTTCCTATCTAAAGGATCCTTAAAGGAAGTACTATCTGCCGTAGGAATAGTAGTATGTTTAGCAAGAGTAGAGATAACCCCATCAACTTTAGGGATTTTGTCCCAAAACTCTAATCTGTCAGATGGCACAGGATACAAATTCTTAAACCTTTTAGAAGGAGTAAAAGAATTACCCAGATTATTCCATTCCTTGGAAATCACTTCAGAAATAGCATCAGGGACGGGAAAAACTTCCAGAATAACTACAGGAGGTTTAAAAACCGTATTTAAACGTTTAGATTTAGTATCAAGAGGACCAGAATCCTCTATTTCTAAAGCAATTAAGACTTCTTTAAGTAAAGAACGAATAAATTCCATTTTAAATAAATATGAAGTTTTATCAGTATCAATCTCTGAAACAGAATCATCTGACCCAGAAAAATCATTATCAGAAACAGAATCAGAATCAGAATGATGATGTTCATTTAAAAATTCACCTGTTAAATGAGAAGTTTTAAAAGACTTTTTACGTTTACTGGAAGGAGGAATAACAGACATAGCCTTCATAATAGATTTAGAAACAAAATCTCTTATGTTAACAGGAACACCCTGAGTATTAGATGTTGATGGAACAGCAACAGGTAATGGAACATTACTAAAGGAAATATTATCTGCATTAGAAAGTTTGTCATGACATTCATCACAAACAACAGCCGGAGGAACAGATACCACAAGTTTACAACAAATACACTTAACTTTGGTAGATCCAGCATCAGGCAGCAATTTTCCAGAAGTAGCTTCTGATTCAGGGTCAATCTGAGACATCTTGCAATATGTAATAGAAAAAACAACATATAAAGCAAAATTGATCAAATTCCTTAAATGACAGTTTCAGGAATGGGAAAAAATGCCAATGAACAAACTTCTAGCAACCAGAAGCAAATAAACAATGAGACTTAAATAATGTGGAGACAATAATGACGCCCAAATTTTTTAGCGCCAAAAAAGACGCCCACATTATTTGACGCCTAAATGCTTTTGGCGCCAAAAATGACGCCACATCTGGTGACGCCAATATTTTTGGCGCAAAAAGTCAAAAAAATGACGCAACTTCCGGCGACAAGTATGACGCCGGAAATGACAAAGAAAATTTTAGCGCCAAAAAAGTCAGCGCCAAGAATGACGCAATAAAATGAAGCATTTTCAGCCCCCGCGAGCCTAACAGCCCGAAGGAAAAAAAAGTCAAATTTTTAAGGTAAGAAAAATTGATTATTCATATGCATTATCCCAAATAATGATACTGACTGTCTGAAATAAGGAATATCGAACATCCTGAATCAAGGCAAATAAATGTTTAAACACATATATTTAGAACTTTTATATAAAAGTGCCCAACCATAGCTTAGAGTGTCACAAAAAATAAGACTTACTTACCCCAGGACACTCATCTACATGTAGTAGAAAGCCAAACCAGTACCGAAACGAGAATCAGTAGAGGTAATGGTATATAAGAGTATATCGTCAATCTGAAAAGGGAGGTAAGAGATGAATCTCTACGACCGATAACAGAGAACCTATGAAATAGACCCCGTAGAAGGAGATCATTGAATTCAAATAGGCAATACTCTCTTCACATCCCTCTGACATTCACTGCACACTGAGAGGAAAACCGGCTCCAGCCTGCTGCGAAGCGCATATCAACGAAGAATCTAGCACAAACTTACTTCACCACCTCCACGGGAGGCAAAGTTTGTAAAACTGATTTGTGGGTGTGGTGAGGGGTGTATTTATAGGCATTTTGAGGTTTGGGAAACTTTGCCCCTCCTGGTAGGAATGTATATCCCATACGTCACTAGCTCATGGACTCTTGCTAATTACATGAAAGAAATATCTACTGCTCATTCTAAATTCTGAGTAAGTGTTGCATTGTCCTTTTTAGTATGTGTCTATTGTTTATTTCATTCTGTTTAATGTTCCTTTAATATTGACTTTCATGACCTTTTCTGCAGACAGCACAGCCTTAAAGGGACATGAAACCCAAAAGCTTTCTTTCATAATTCAGATAGAGCGTATGATTTTTCTTTCATGATTCAGATAGAGCGTATGATTTTAAACAACTTTCCAATTTACTTCTATTATGTAATTTGCTTCATTCTCTTGGTATCCTTTGTGGAAGAAGCAGCAATGCACAATGTCAAAGTCAACAGCAATATGCATATATGTGCAGCCATCAATCAGCAGCTTCTGAGCCTACCTAGGTATACTTTTCAACAAAGGATACAAAAAAGAACAAAAATGAAAATAGAAATACATTAATTTTAAAATGTCATGCTCTATCTGAAACATGAAACAAAATTCTTTTAAGGTCTAATGAGGTATTTTTATGACAAATTAAAAGTAAAGTGTGAACAGCTTTACCCAGTATTAAATCAGGTAACAGCAGTTTCTGATCAGTCTTTCAGAAGAAGCACATAAGTCAAGGGAAAACTATAGAATATAAGAAAGGAAGGGGTGTAGAGAAGGAACAAAACATAATTTATGCTTACCTGATAAATTCCTTTCTTCTGTTGTGTGATCAGTCCACGGGTCATCATTACTTCTGGGATATTATCTGCTCCCCTACAGGAAGTGCAAGAGGATTCACCCAGCAGAGTTGCTATATAGCTCCTCCCCTCTACGTCACCTCCAGTCATTCGACCAAAGACCAACGAGAAAGGAGAAACCAAGGGTGTAGTGGTGACTGAATTATAATTTAAAAAATATGTACCTGCCTTAAAAAACAGGGCGGGCCGTGGACTGATCACACAACAGAAGAAAGGAATTTATCAGGTAAGCATAAATTATGTTTTCTTCTGTTATGTGTGATCAGTCCACGGGTCATCATTACTTCTGGGATACCAATACCAAAGCAAAAGTACACGGATGACGGGAGGGATAGGCAGGCTCATTATACAGAAGGAACCACTGCCTGAAGAACCTTTCTCCCAAAAATAGCCTCCGAAGAAGCAAAAGTGTCAAATTTGTAAAATTTGGAAAAAGTATGAAGCGAAGACCAAGTTGCAGCCTTGCAAATCTGTTCAACAGAGGCCTCATTCTTAAAGGCCCAAGTGGAAGCCACAGCTCTAGTGGAATGAGCTGTAATTCTTTCAGGAGGCTGCTGTCCAGCAGTCTCATAGGCTAAACGTATTATGCTACGAAGCCAAAAAGAGAGAGAGGTAGCAGAAGCTTTTTGACCTCTCCTCTGTCCAGAATAAACGACAAACAGGGAAGAAGTTTGGCGAAAATCTTTAGTTGCCTGCAAGTAGAACTTGAGGGCACGAACTACATCCAGATTGTGTAGAAGACGTTCCTTCTTTGAAGAAGGATTTGGACACAAGGATGGAACAACAATATCTTGATTGATATTCCTGTTAGTGACTACCTTAGGTAAGAACCCAGGTTTAGTACGCAGAACTACCTTGTCTGAGTGAAAGATCAGATAAGGAGAATCACAATGTAGGGCTGATAACTCAGAGACTCTTCGAGCCGAGGAAATAGCCATTAAAAATAGAACTTTCCAAGATAACAATTTTATATCAATGGAATGAAGGGGTTCAAACGGAACACCCTGTAAAACGTTAAGAACTAAGTTTAAACTCCATGGCGGAGCAACAGTTTTAAACACAGGCTTGATCCTAGCTAAAGCCTGACAAAAAGCCTGGATGTCTGAATTTTCTGACAGACGCCTGTGTAACAAGATGGACAGAGCTGAGATCTGTCCCTTTAATGAGCTAGCCGATAAACCCTTTTCTAAACCTTCTTGTAGAAAAGACAATATCCTAGGAATCCTAACCTTACTCCAGGAGTAATCTTTGGATTCACACCAGTATAGGTATTTACGCCATATTTTATGGTAAATCTTTCTGGTAACAGGCTTCCTAGCCTGTATCAGGGTATCAATAACCGACTCAGAAAAACCACGTTTTGATAAAATCAAGCGTTCAATTTCCAAGCAGTCAGCTTCAGAGAAGTTAGACTTTGATGATTGAATGGACCCTGAATCAGAAGGTCCTGTCTTAGAGGTAGAGACCAAGGCGGACAGGATGACATGTCCACTAGATCTGCATACCAAGTCCTGCGCGGCCATGCAGGCGCTATTAGAATCACTGATGCTCTCTCCTGTTTGATTTTGGCAATCAATCGAGGAAGCAGTGGGAAGGGTGGAAATACATAAGCCATCCTGAAGTTCCAAGGTGCTGTCAAAGCATCTATCAGAACCGCTCCCGGATCCCTGGATCTGGATCCGTAGCGAGGAAGTTTGGCGTTCTGGCGAGACGCCATGAGATCTATCTCTGGTTTGCCCCAACGTTGAAGTATTTGGGCAAAGACCTCCGGATGAAGTTCCCACTCCCCCGGATGAAGAGTCTGGCGACTCAAGAAATCCGCCTCCCAGTTCTCCACTCCCGGGATGTGGATTGCTGACAGGTGGCAAGAGTGAGACTCTGCCCAGCGAAATATCTTTGATACCTCTATCATTGCTAGGGAGCTTCTTGTCCCTCCTTGATGGTTGATGTAAGCTACAGTCGTGATGTTGTCCGACTGAAACCTGATGAACCCCCGAGTCTTTAACTGGGGCCAAGATAGAAGGGCATTGAGAACTGCTCTCAATTCCAGAATGTTTATTGGCAGGAGACTTTCCTCCTGACTCCATTGTCCCTGAGCCTTCAGAGAATTCCAGACAGCGCCCCAACCTAGAAGGCTGGCGTCTGTTGTTACAATTGTCCAGTCCGGCCTGCTGAACGGCATCCCCCTGGACAGATGTGGCCGAGAAAGCCACCATAGAAGAGAGTTTCTGGTCTCTTGATCCAGATTCAGAGTGGGGGACAAATCTGAGTAATCCCCATTCCACTGACTCAGCATGCACAATTGCAGCGGTCTGAGATGTAGGCGTGCAAAGGGAACTATGTCCATTGCTGCTACCATTAAGCCGATCACCTCCATGCATTGAGCTACTGACGGGAGTTGAATGGAATGAAGGACACGGCATGCATTTAGAAGCTTTGTTAATCTGTCTTCTGTCAGATAAATCCTCATTTCTACAGAATCTATAAGAGTCCCCAAGAATGGAACTCTTGTGAGAGGAAAGAGAGAACTCTTCTTTTCGTTTACTTTCCATCCATGCGACCTTAGAAATGCCAGAACTAACTCTGTATGAGACTTGGCAGTTTGAAAGCTTGAAGCTTGTATCAGAATGTCGTCTAGGTACGGAGCTACCGAAATTCCTCGCGGTCTTAGTACCGCCAGAAGGGCACCCAGAACCTTTGTAAAGATTCTTGGAGCCGTAGCCAATCCGAATGGAAGGGCTACAAACTGGTAATGCCTGTTTAAGAAGGCAAACCTTAGATACCGGTAATGATCTTTGTGAATCGGTATGTGAAGGTAAGCATCCTTTAAATCCACTGTGGTCATGTACTGACCCTCTTGGATCATGGGTAAGATTGTCCGAATAGTTTCCATTTTGAACGATGGAACTCTTAGGAATTTGTTTAGGATCTTTAAATCCAAGATTGGCCTGAAAGTTCCCTCTTTTTTGGGAACCACAAACAGGTTTGAGTAAAACCCTTGTCCTTGTTCCGACCGCGGAACCGGATGGATCACTCCCATTAATAATAGATCTTGTACACAGCGTAGAAACGCGTCCTTCTTTATTTGGTTTGTTGACAACCTTGACAGATGAAATCTCCCTTTTGGGGGAGAGAATTTGAAGTCTAGAAGGTATCCCTGAGATATGATCTCTAGCGCCCAGGGATCCTGGACATCTCTTGCCCAAGCCTGGGCGAAGAGAGAGAGTCTGCCCCCCACTAGATCCGGTCCCGGATCGGGGGCCCTCGGTTCATGCTGTCTTTGAGGCAGCAGCAGGTTTACTGGCCTGCTTGCCCTTGTTCCAGGACTGGTTAGGCTTCCAGCCTTGTCTGTAACGAGCAACAGTTCCTCCCTGTTTTGGTGCAGTGGAGGTTGGCGCTGCTCCTGCTTTGAAATTCCGAAAGGGACGAAAATTAGACTGTCTAGCCTTAGCTTTGGCTTTGTCTTGAGGTAGAGCGTGGCCCTTACCTCCTGTAATGTCAGCAATAATTTCTTTCAAACCGGGCCCAAATAAAGTTTGCCCCTTGAAAGGTATATTAAGTAATTTGGACTTAGAAGTTACATCAACCGACCAGGATTTTAGCCACAGCGCCCTACGTGCCTGAATGGCGAATCCTGAATTCTTAGCCGTAAGTTTGGTTAAATGTACTACGGCCTCCGAAATGAATGAATTAGCTAGTTTAAGGACTCTAAGCCTGTCCGTAATGTCGTCCAGCGTAGCTGAACTAAGGTTCTCTTCTAGAGACTCAATCCAAAATGCTGCCGCAGCCGTGATCGGCGCGATGCATGCAAGGGGTTGTAATATAAAACCTTGTTGAACAAACATTTTCTTAAGGTAACCCTCTAATTTTTTATCCATAGGATCTGAAAAAGCACAGCTATCCTCCACCGGGATAGTGGTACGCTTAGCTAAAGTAGAAACTGCTCCCTCCACCTTAGGGACCGTTTGCCATAAGTCCCGTGTGGTGGCGTCTATTGGAAACATCTTTCTAAATATTGGAGGGGGTGAGAACGGCACACCGGGTCTGTCCCACTCCTTAGTAACAATTTCAGTTAATCTCTTAGGTATAGGAAAAACGTCAGTACTCGCCGGTACCGCAAAGTATTTATCCAACCTACACATTTTCTCTGGTATTGCAACAGCGTTACAATCGTTGAGAGCTGCTAAGACCTCCCCTAGTAATACACGGAGGTTTTCCAATTTAAACTTAAAATTTGAAATATCTGAATCCAATCTGTTTGGATCAGAACCGTCACCTACAGAATGAAGCTCTCCGTCCTCATGCTCTGCAAGCTGTGACGCAGTATCAGACATGGCCCTAGAATTATCAGCGCACTCTGTTCTCACCCCAGAGTGATCACGCTTGCCTCTTAGTTCTGGTAATTTAGCCAAAACTTCAGTCATAACAGTAGCCATATCTTGTAATGTTATCTGTAATGGCTGCCCAGATGTACTAGGCGCCATAATATCACGCACCTCCCGGGCGGGAGATGCAGGTACTGACACGTGAGGCGAGTTAGTCGGCATAACTCTCCCCTCGCTGTTTGGTGAAATTTGTTCAATTTGTACAGATTGGCTTTTATTTAAGGTAGCATCAATACAGCTAGTACATAAATTTCTATTGGGCTCCACCTTGGCATTTGAACAAATGACACAGGTATCTTCCTCTGAATCAGACATGTTTAACACACTAGCAATAAACATGCAACTCGGTTACAATTTTATTTAATAAAAACGTACTGTGCCTCAAAAGCACTAAACGATTAAATGACAGTTGAAATAATGAACTGAAAAACAGTTATAGCATCACTCTTAACAAACAACACAACTTTTTAGCAAAGGTTTGTTCCCATTAGTAAAATAACACTAATTAAATTTTAAACATAAAAATTACAGAGCAACGTTTTAAATCACAGTCACTATTAAATCTCACAGCTCTGCTGAGAGAATCTACTTCCCTTCAAAGAAGTTTGAAGACCCCTGAGTTCTGTCAGAGATGAACCGGATCATGCAGAAAATATAAGTGTAACTGACTGAAATTTTTTTGATGCGTAGCAAAGAGCGCCAAAAAAACGGCCCCTCCCCCTCACACACAGCAGTGAGAGAGAAACGAAACTGTCATAATCAAAACAAGCAAACTGCCAAGTGGAAAAATAATGCCCAAATATTTATTCACTCAGTACCTCAGAAATGCAAACGATTCTACATTCCAGCAAAAACGTTTAACATGAATTAAATACCTATTAAAAGGTTTAATGTACTTTTACAGAGTAATTCCGGTGAAATACCATCCCCAGAATACTGAAGTGTAGAGTATACATACATGTCATTATATCGGTATAGCAGGATTTTCTCATCAATTCCATTCAGAAAATAAAAACTGCTACATACCTCAATGCAGATTCAACTGCCCGCTGTCCCCTGATCTGAAGCTTTTACCTCCCTCAGATGGCCGAGAAACAGCAATATGATCTTAACTACTCCGGTTAAAATCATAATAAAAAACTCTGGTAGATTCTTCTTCAAACTCTGCCAGAGAAGTAATAACACGCTCCGGTGCTATTGTAAAATAACAAACTTTTGATTGAAGTTATAAAAACTAAGTATAATCACCATAGTCCTCTCACACCTCCTATCTAGTCTTTGGGTGCAAGAGAATGACTGGAGGTGACGTAGAGGGGAGGAGCTGTATGGCAGCTCTGCTGGGTGAATCCTCTTGCACTTCCTGTGGGGGAGCAGATAATATCCCAGAAGTAATGATGACCCGTGGACTGATCACACATAACAGAAGAAACTCCCTTCCCCAGAGTAACAGTTTGAAAAAATTTAATCCAATTGTGAACCAAATAATTGATTACCTTGGAAAAAAAGAAATATGGATTTTAGAAATCAAATTAGCATTCCAAGATTAAGTCACAAAGTTCTTCTAGCTAAAAATAGCTAAAGACATAGATTTAACCTCAATTGTGAAAATATCAAAAAAATGACGACACAAATGAAATTATTAGCATGTTGATCAACTTAACAATGCTAAAACAAATCATAATCCGATACTTGTTGCACTAAAGTATCCAACCAGAAAGTTGAAGCATTTGCAACATCAGTCAAATAAATTGCAGGCCTAAGAAAAGGACCTGAAATAAAATATTTTTCCTTAAAATAAGATACAAGTTTCCCATCTGAAGGAAAAAAATAAATACTATTTTCTATAGGAATAGTAGTATGTTTAGCAAGAGTAGAGATAGCCCCATTAACTTTGGGGATCTTTCCTCAAAACTTTAAACTAACTGCCGGCAAAGGATACAATTTAAAAACCTTAAAGAAGGAATAAAAGAAGTCCCAGGCCTATTCCATTCCCTAGTATCATGAACTGGGAAAAAAAACCTCTGAAGAAACCATAGGAGGTTAATGAGCAGAATTTAAATGTTAGCTAGTCTTAAATCAAAAGAACTAGACTCCTCAATATCCAATATAATCAATACCTTTTCAACAACGAATGTACTCTATTTAAAAATAAAAAAGTAGATTTGTTAGTGTCAAAGATCTGATGAAGTATATTCTAAATGAAAAAAAAACATCATCAGAGAAGGATAATTTAGTATGTTGTCGGTCATTTAAAAATTCATCAACTAAATGAGAAGTTTAAAAAAGACCTATACATTTTATTAGAAGACGGGATGTCAGACAAAGCCTTTAGGATAGAATCAGAAAAACATTCTCATAGATTCCTAGGTATATCTTGTACATTAGATGTAAAAAGAATAGCAAATAGATAATGCATAAATACTAATGGACTCTGCATGTAAAAAAGTTTATCATGATAACTTATTACAAACCATAGCTAAAGATACAATTCATAACATTAAAATAAATGAACTTAGCTTTGGTAGGACTGATATCAGTCATCAGGAATCCAACAGTATTTTCTGATACAGGAACAGTTTTTGGAATATCTTGCAATCTGTAA
This sequence comes from Bombina bombina, assembly GCF_027579735.1. Lineage (NCBI taxonomy): Eukaryota > Metazoa > Chordata > Amphibia > Anura > Bombinatoridae > Bombina > Bombina bombina. The sequence continues at coordinate 920,796,672 of NC_069501.1, forward strand.
TAGAAAAACAACATATAAAGCAAAATTATCAAATTCCTTAAATGACAGTTTCAGGAATGGGAAAAAATGCAAACAGAACAAGCTTCTAGAAACCAGAAGCAACTAAAAAGTGAGACTTAAATAATGTAAAAAAACTGGCGCCAAGTATGACGCCCACATATTTTTTGGCGCCAAAAAGTCTAACAAACACGAGAGTAAAAAATGACGCAACTATGTGAAAACTTCTGGCGTCAACTACGACGCCGGAAATGACGTCATTGACGTCAGACAAACGTCAATCTCGTGCCAAAAACAGTCTCGCGCCTAAAATGATGCAATAAATTCTAGCATTTTTTGCACCCGCGAGCCTTAAACACCCCCCGCAGTTTAAAGGAAAAAAAAGACAATTGAAAATTTTCCTGGTAGGAATGTATATCCCATGCGTCACTAGCTCATGGACTCTTGCCAATTACATGAAAGAAATAAAACTGGCACTTCAATATTTATCTGTCCGGCAGCAGGACAGCTCACCTGGTTTGAGAGGATGCCATCCCTCACATGGACCTGTGGAAATACAGAAAGACTGAGTAATCTAAATAGGGCAGCAAAATGTTTTGGGAAAACACAGTGAGCATTGTACCCCACAAGTTCCCAATTGCGTAAAAGCCACCATTGCCCTACTGAAGAGACTGACATGGGCTAAGGCTAGACACTTTAGAAAGATCAGTGCAAACCTACTCTGCTTTAAAATAAAAAAATCTTGATTGTAGTTCAGACGCCAAGCCTTCACCACCTCCTTGCACCTCAGGCAAAGAGAATGACTGGAGGTTATGGGTAAGGGAAGTGACATATATAGCAGCTTTGCTGTGGTGCTCTTTACCTCCTCCTGCTGGCCAGGAGTGATATTCCCAATAGTAATTGATGATTCAGTGGAAATAAATTTTATCTTTGCTACAAATAGGACCTGCTGGCTGCAAATTTAATTTTTGCCACAAATAGGACCACCTGGCTGAAAATTGTATTTTTGACACAAATAATACAGCTTTAAAAATCAGCTGCGCTCTTTAACAAATACAGCCGCGCTCTGTCTTTACTTACTGCGAGAGCTCTATCTTTACGTCACACTGGGACCGTTAAGCAACCTTATCTGCATACCTCACCTGCGTATGATAAGTAGTCTCACAATCAAGACAGCTCGAGACTCATTCTACAAAGTAATTTTATTGGCTGGATGCTATATCAGGTTGATTAGGGGTAGGTCCTGTAACCAAAGCTGGGGCAGCGAGTTCAGCTACAGCCGCATCGCACATGCTGAAGTACAGTGCCCATACCAAAGTCATACACTCAGAGTCATAGCCGATTTCAAAAGTCTGCATAAGAGAAAGATTTCTCACACATCTACAGTGGCAAGGTTCTTTACTCAGAATCTAGATTCTGAGTGAAGAACTTTTCTGCAGTAGATGTGTGAGAAATCTTTCTCTTATTATGCAGACTTCTGAAATCTTACAGGCGGTCACCTCAAAATTCACTTGCGGTCCACTGGTAGACCGCGATCTACGTCTTGCCCACACCTGCTCTAACAAAATAGGGAAAAAGGGCATTTTAATTCTATGTTGATTTTTTAAAAATTGATTTTTAGCAAATTTACATGGAAATATCATAAAAGGGAAAAAAAAACATTGGTGCGTCAGTGAAATTTAACTATAAAAATTGCAGTGTTTCTAGGCTGGAGTTCATTTAGTGGAATGCAGAACCCTGATATGTCTAAAAGCTGCACAATGATTGGTCAGTGTATAAAGGAGCTTATATATATATATATCCTGGGTGGGTATTATAAAGTAGCCAGATGGCCCAATGTAGTATCCTCCAATATTAAAATTAGTATCCTCTAATATTAAAATTAATTTAATATTAAATTATAAATCTATTTAATAATATGTGCAATATAAAAATCAGCTGGGTGATGCACCCATTAAAAATTAAGGCGCTAGCGAGAACATGAACCCATATCCGATTGGTTGGTTGTCACGGGCCAATCAGATTATGCATTAGTGCCTATCTCCTATGGTCCATTCCATCTTTACTATTTACTTTTGCCTCTGCCTGGGGGGTTCAAGGGGGGCAAAGCTCCCCTTGTAAACATCATTCCCAAGGTTCACTTGGGGTGGATGCCAGAGCTTCGGCGGGGTGCTCCCCTAACCTAGGCAGAGACAAAAACAAATATAGTGAAGATGGGTGAATTACAGTGCCCATCTAATTGGCCCGTGTCTCTGTGAGGGCACAGGATGCACTACCAATCAGATGAATGGTTCAGGTTCTCCCTAGCGCCTTGTATTAAAAAGGTCTTGGGGAAAACACTGAAATCACTTCTTAATTCGTTACAGCAAGGGAATAAGCAACATTTAATTGTCTTTGTAATGCCTTGAATGTCCCTTAAATTAAAAAAAATCCTATTAGGTTGCTTTAAACCAGGGCTTATTAGCACAAGAGTAAAAGTACATTAAAAATTAAATACATGCTAATTAGAATTATGCATTAAATTCTTAATTAAAAATTAGCATAAGTATGCAGATGTATTTTTTTAAATTAGATTAGTATCTTAACTAATGAATAAGTTAAATAATCTCCGTAAAGCAATGAGTTCCACCATGTTGTAACCCAGGTTTCTTTCTCAAATGCCAATCAGGAACAGTTATAAATAAGTAACTTGTGTGTGTACCAAATAAATATGTGGAATATAGCAGTGTTGCGTCTGAAGTCTGCAATTTAACAATAAGCAATGCATCTGAAAATTCAGTGTGTAGAGGAACCATGGATACTGGTTTCACCTTATTCATTCTGGCAGTTGCACTCATTAATCTTTAGAGGTTCTGCAAGTAAAGGTCCTAAGATTGTTATCTGTGTTTTAGAAATATCTGTCCTTCCTTGACAGGTTCATGGAGCAATCATTAGAGTTTTGTTATTGGGACTTTCAAGATATGCCCTTTGCCCTGTTCTTTTTTATTTTACCTGCGTAGATTATTAGTATGGCTTCTTTTTCTATTTAAGAATAATATTACATACTGAGATATTGCTTTGATTCAGCATATCTTTTTTTCAACTTCCACAAAGTTAACTTGAATGTTTTGATTTGTGGCTTTGAAATTCCTTTCCAGCTTACTATGTACTGAAAACGTCCAATAATTTTCATTTTAAAAATTTTAGAAGTTTAAACAATCACTACAAATTTCAAATGGCAAGCCTAAATAAACAAATATTTTAACAATTCACTTGTATGATTTTGGTAATGGATTCTATACTGGATCCTATGGGTAAGTAGTGTAAGAGGCTAGATCCAAAAAGTAAGATGAACAATACCTGTAGCAGCAGAATGCAGCAAGCAATGGAAGGTATATTTTGGATGAAAACTAGAAAGTACAGATATAATTGAGCAAGAAAGCAGAAATTGGTAAAATAAGATCAGTCAAGTGACCAACAAGGCAGCTGGAACAAGAGGTACTACACGGCTGATGATCTAGTTAAAAAAATCTGTCCAGTAAACTAAAAAGATGGAATTTGGAATTAGAAGTACTTCAATGTAGAGCAAATTGTTGCAGATTGCAAGAAAGCACAGTTCAATAAGCAAAACATGAAAACATGCAGGTTTTCAAGAGCAAAGGTTTAAACTCCAGCAGTTTCATGAAGTATAGGCCAAGCACAGTTTAAACAAGGAAAAAGTAAAGCACATTTTGATGTTCAGACCAGAGCAAGCAAAGCCACTGACAGGTTTTCAGAACTAGGTAGCATTATGATGCAAAGGCAAGTCAAGTGGTAGCAGGAAGTCATACACAGAAATCAGAAAAATTATATTCTCAACCAGAGCATTGACAGAAGTACAAAGGGCCTTAAAGTGAAAGTAAATCCTAGTGTTTTACAAACGCTAGGATTTACTATTGAAACAATATAAAGGGGACTTTCATTCATTAGGTATGAGATACTTCATGTAGAAAGCTCCTTTATTTGCTTCAATCGATCGCCGTTTTTACCTTGTACAGCAGCCCACGGCAAAAAAAATATTTGGCCTAGAGGTGACGTTTTCACCTCTTAGCCAATAGCCGTGCGGTAAATCCGGCTTGGTGCCCATGGGAGCCGGATTTACCGCATGGCTATTGGCTAAGAGGTGAAAACGTCATCTCTTAGCCAATTTTTTTTTTGCTGTGGGCTGCTGTACAAGGTAAAAACGGCGATCGATTGAAGCAAATAAAGGAGCTTTCTACATGAAGTATCTCATACCTAATGAATGAAAGTCCCCTTTATTTGTTTCAATAGTAAATCCTAGCGTTTAAGCATTTTGAAAAAGCAACTAAGAAATAAACTTGTACTCTGGAAATATGGTGTAAAAAAACCACACCTTCATAAGCAATACCCTTCTAGTAAAAATGAAAAAGACAATTTTCCTCCTAAAAAGTCAATCTATAGTGGAGACAAGTCACTATAAACGCTACTGAATATCATAGCGTTTTAATAAAAATAAATAGAAACAATTGTTATAATGAAAAAGGTGGCATTAGAAACCTCCTCTAGAGCACATAATATTAGAGGTTCTGCCATCACTATGGTGGATCTAAAGTTACTTTTCCTTTTGAAATTATGAGAGCCGTAGCCTTATACTCAGACACTAACTTTATCAATTTTACTTTAAAAAAATCTAATTAAATTGTTATTAATTTTTTAAGCTGGAGAAGATAAAGAAATTCAAGGCAAAATATTTGTTTAGAGGTCTCTGATAGTCCAAAGGGTTTGTAGGTGTCCATATGCTGAGCATAATAACTTCCAATATGAATATTAAGCAAAATATCCAGTGAGACATCTCAGAGATTTTATACCAATTACTAAGAAATTTTAAGAAAGATCCCTAACCTTCTAACAGTCTATCAAGTGGTTTCAAGCATAAGCTTATCACAGAATTTCTGCATGGCTAAATCAGATATTGTGTTTTCAAACAAAGTTTAAATGCTTTAATTATGGTTGCCCACCAGCCAGCATTTTACAGACATGGCTGATATTTTTAAGTTTCAAGTCAATGTAGAAAATGAATAATAAAAATAGAAATAAGGTCTCTATCATGGTGAAACTTCCACTTAGTGTGCTAGAATAAAAATACAACAATCATTTAAAATCGGTTCTAAAATGCTTTAGTTCCTGAGTTATGCTGCTGATTTTTTTTGCTAATATATGTTTATTGGTATCACTGGTTATTTTTTCAAAGAAAGTTGGTAACCATAGCTTAAATCATCTGCCAGATCCTCATTTAGAATAGAATGGGGTAATTCCAGGAGTTTAAATATTTATACCATATGAAGGAGTTAAGCACACAATATTTGTTGAAAAATTGAATTTCTAATTAAATGTAGACATTGTTTTACAGTAGAATGTCCCTTTAAAATACACTGATCTACAGGTTCTCACAAATGAAGCAAAACCTTTAACACACCTTGCAGAATGACATTTGCAAACAAAAAGTTTTAGAAATGTGTTAATGAAGCTAGAAATATCCTTAACAAAAATTACACCTGAAGCAAATGCTCTCTCTGTTATTTACTTCCTGTCACAAAAAACATACTTAAGTCAATAGTTGAGAAATGTTAATAACATAAAGCTTGGGGGATTTGACGTACAAAAGCTGAGCAAGCCCTACAGACAAAGTAAAATAAACGCTGAAGTAAATCGCCTTACATTTTTATGGTGAAAATCAAAGCCATTACCATCACCCTGTTCTACAAAAGTGCTCTATAATTGTAGTTTCTTGACAAGCACGAACAATTGTTCAAGAAATTAAAGAGTAGGACACATTATTCTCTTGACTGAATTATGGTTTCTCATCTAGAATAAGCAAAATGAAAGTTACAAAAGAATACATTTTCCATTTACAAAAACACTAGAAATGTCTTAAATACAAAACAGCTACATTCAGGAATATATCACTAAAATAAGATTTAAACTTTACCAAGATTAACAATTGTAATTTAATACCTCATTATTAAATTGAGCAATTTACCATAAAAATCATATAGTTATAACTATAATTATAAATTTAAAAACATATCTTATAGATACGGTTTAGCCTTAGTATTAGGTTTATCACTTACAAGAAAATGTGCCATCAGATGCTTTATGTTAATATTGTTTTCTATAGCTTACAAAATTACAGGCTAATGTTAAAGGCTACACGTAGCATTACCTTAAAAAAATGAATAGATAAATACTGCCTTAAACATTAAAGGCTGCCAAAATCATAAACAGCGTAACGTTTATATGCAAGTGACATAATGTAATGTTAGTCTAATGAATGTAAAAGTCATTTTAATTATTATATATTGTTAGCTTTTATGTATGTAGCTCTATGAGAAAAAATAAAATGTAGTGGTTACGGTATAAAATATAACAGTACATAAACCTGCACACAAAAGGCAAAGCTAGGACCTTGCTTTTATACACTGGCTGTCTTCAGTGGCAGATGTGAACTTGTCTGGAGCAATATGAGATCAGATCCCCACGTTTGTAGTAATATTGGCACATAGTATTAGTCAAGCTATAGAGGAACATTAAAATAGGCAAGGATTCATATATGGCTCATTCTTAAGGAAATTATTATTATTTTTTTAGTGTCTAACCATTTTTTGATTTTGTGTGACATATAGGTCATTACTTGTTGCTAGAGTAGCATATAATCACCTTTTTTTACACATGGGGCGAGATTACATATTAGGCACAGGCTTCAGCCCAAGCTCTGCAACCCGCGCCGCCAGTAATTTCACCTTGCACATCGAGGTATCCAATAAATCCTGCCGGCAGTTCATAAAGTGCCGTAAGTCGGATAAACTAGCGATGTCCAGAAATGAGCATAAATACAAATTTCTGGAGTTGCTAGTGACTTAGGGCACTTTAGAAACTGCCGGTGCCTAAGAAAAGTAAAAAAAAATAAAAATAAATCTAATCTCCCGTAAAAATCTAAGACGACACATAAAACCTCTACATCCGCAACCCCCCTCTCACAAATAATAATAAATGTATTAACCCCTAAACAAAGCTTCCGAAAAATGTATAACAGGAGCACCAGGTATAAGGATAAAACATTAAACTTTATTGAATACAAAGGGTATCATAACCCCTGGGTAAGAACATACAAATATATGATAGTCAAACAGATGAAAAAAGGCTGACCGGTTTCGGCTGTTGCCTTACTCCTAGCCTGCTTAAAACTGTCTGTCAGTTCTCTGATTTAAAAGCCATCATCTGAGATCCTATTGGTTCAGGGCCTCACACCCCTATTGGTATTCCCCACAGCTTGTATCAATTAACTCTCATTCAATTACGGCTGAATTTTACCTTCTGTTATTTGAATATTTATTATTAGCATTTTGCTTCTAACCTTCTATTTACAGCTTGTGTTGTAAAAAAGGGACAAAGAATAAAAAATAATAAATTTTCTTGTTAGTATTTTCTGCATACACTTATATAGGGTTTCAACCTTGTTCTTATTAGTAATGTGTTTATATTAGTTTATTTCTAGTTGTGACTATCATATTATTGAATCATGCTGCAGTTTGCTGTTTGTCACGGCCAACCCCCAATCACTTTAGGGTATTTTTATTATTATCATATATACTCCTGCCTAATAGTGGTTCCTGTTGAGTAAATCGTCTGAACGGCTTTTAGCCTTTAAGTAGGTGAATGTGCTGTGCTTCAAAAAACTTGCACTCGATCGTAGTATTCAGTGAACTTCTGGTCTCTGTTTACATGTTCCCAATTGGACAGGTAGGATGTATATTAACCAATCCAATGCAACCTGTCAGGACACAGCACAGTGCATGAAGACCCACCCTCCCCCGTGTCATTCAGCTGTTCAGGCTGTAATAGCCTCCCACTGTCAATGCTGTTTACACGTAAACACAATTCTATGGGGACTGTGGGCTATGTGGTCATTCCCTGTGCTGTGCATTCAATGTGTTGCACCTAAAAGCATAAGCAAAGGACATAAGCACAATACATAATTATAATTAGAACAAGTAAAACATTAGAACAATAAGTGGGAAAAGTTAGGATCGTGTTGCCCTAGTAACAAAGCGTTCTGCACACGCATATATATAAGATTACAATCTTGTTCTGATTGGAAATGTGTTTATGTTAATATATTTCTGGTTATAACTTTATCATATTACCAAATCGTACTGCAGATTGCCGTTGGTCATGGCAAAACCCCAATTACTTTAAGGTAATACTCCTGCCTAATAGGGGTTCCTGTTAGATTAATCGTCTGAACGTTTTTTAGCCTTTAAGTAGGCAAAAATGTGCTGTGCTTCAAGAAGCTTGCACTCGATTGATGTGTTCAGAGTACTACTGGTCTCTGTTTAAGAGTTTCCCAATTGGACAGGTAGAGTGTATATTAACCAATCCAATGCAACCTGTCAAAACACAGCACAGTGCGTGAAGACCCACCCCCGTGTCATTCAGCTGATCAAGCTATAGTAGCCTCCCTTTGTCAGTGCTGTTTACACGTAAACACATTCTATGGGACTGAGGGCTATGTGGTCATTCCCTGTGCTGTGCAATCAATGTGTTGCACCTAAAAGCATAAGCAAAAGGCCTGAGCACAGAACATAATAGAACATAAGTAAAACTTTAGAACAATAAGTGGGAAAAGTTTGGATCATATTGCCCTAGTTACAAAGCGTTCATTCACTAGATATGCTAAATTTAAAACTCCAAAGAAAATGGGTACTATATTCTCTCTTGACTGATCAAGTTTACTATATATGGTTCTAAAGGGGGGGGGGGGGGGTTTCTCCCAATCATTATACTGACATCCATTTGTCATTCAAGTGAATTTCGGCTACTTACTGCCATTTAATAGGGTGTTTTATACTTTACCTATGTGCTTACCTTGGAACTAAAGGATTTATGTGGGCTGGGTGTTAAAAGATGTATTACATTTTGTGTGTGTTAAACCTTAAATAGCCCTCTGTTATAATTGGACAAGTTGGTTTATATTGGTCCCAAAATTATTGTTACCAAAAGTTAATGAGATCGAATTCCGAGTTGAGGCCGTCTGGAATCCTCGTTTTTAAACGAAAGATCCAGAAGGCCTCTCTTTCACCCAATTTTCGGGTCCTATCGACCCCTTTTGTCTGAACTGGTACTTTCTCTATAATGGTCCAAGAAAAGAATGAATTGTCCTTATTATGTGTGATAGAGAAATGATTAATAAGTGGCGTTGAGAGGACCTCAGCCTTGCAGGCCCATTTATCAAGCTCCGTATGGAGCTTGAAGGGCCGTGTTTCTGGCGAGTCTTCAGACTCGCCAGAAACACAACTTATGAAGCAGCGGTCTAAAGACCGCTGCTTCATAACCCTGTCCGCCTGCTCTGAGCAGGCGGACAGGATAGGCCGGAAATCAACCCGATCGAATACGATCGGGTTGATTGACAGCTCCCTGCTGGCGGCCGATTGGCCGCGAGTCAGCAGGGGGCGGCGTTGGACCAGCAGCTCTTGTGAGCTGCTGGTGCAATGTTAAATGTGGAGAGCGTATTGCTCTCCGCATTTAGCGAGGTCTTGCGGACCTGATCCGCAGTGTCGGATCAGGTCCGCAAGCCCTTTGATAAATGGGCCCCTTGATGTCCGCTAGATGTTCTTTAATCCTAACCCTGGCTTCCCTTGTCGTGAGGCCTACATATTGGAGGGCACAATGGGTGCATGAAATCAAATACACTACAAAAGTAGACCTACAATTGAGGCATAATTTCTTCTGAAAATGTTCTCCAGTGGCCAGGGAACTAAAGGAGTCCCCTATAGTTACTTTTTCACAAGCTTTGCAGGATAAATAGTTACACCTATAAGTTCCATTTAATCTTAACCAGGAGGACCCATCTGTCTGTTCCTTTCTTAATCTCGTAGGTGCAATCATATTGCCTATTGTTTTGTTTCTTTTGTAGGTACATCTAATGCCTTTAGTTACTGTCTCTTTAAGAGCATCATCCGCTGACAGTAGTTGGTAATTGTTTCTAATAATCTGGCATATTTGTGTATACTGCTGAGAGTATTCTGTCGTGGATGTGATTTTCCTATCTGCATTCTCTTTTGTCCCTTTTTTATATTTTCCGTTTTTTTTGTTTCAAAAGATCAACTCTGTTGACCTTAGTTAAGGAATTCCTCTCTTTTGTAATAATTGACCTTGGGTAGCCTCTTTCCAGGAGTCTATCTGTCAGTTCATCAGCCTGTTTCTCATATGTACTAAAATTAGTACAGTTCCTTTTCAGGCGAATGAACTGTCCTCTTGCGACACCCCTAAACACCCTCCTTGGATGGCAACTTGAGGCGTGCAGCAAAGAGTTCCCTGTAATTGGCTTCCGATAGGTTTCTGAAGAGATCTTCTGACCTGTTTTTCCCTTTAGAGTGATGTCCAAAAAATGAACTGTGTGTTCTTGTATTTCAGAGGTAAAGCTAATGCCTACAGTGTTGTGATTTAGGGACTAAATCACAACACTGTAGGCATTAGCTTTACCTCTGAAATCACAACACTGTAGGCATTAGCTTTACCTCTGAAATACAAGAACACACAGTTAATTTTCTGGACATCACTCTAAAGGGAAAAACAGGTCAGAAGATCTCTTCAGAAACCTATCGGAAGCCAATTACAGGGAACTCTTTGCTGCACGCCTCAAGTTGCCATCCAAGGAGGGTGTTTAGGGGTGTCGCAAGAGGACAGTTCATTCGCCTGAAAAGGAACTGTACTAATTTTAGTACATATGAGAAACAGGCTGATGAACTGACAGATAGACTCCTGGAGAGAGGCTACCCAAGGTCAATTATTACAAAAGAGAGGAATTCCGTAACTAAGGTCAACAGAGTTGATCTTTTGAAACAAAAAAACGGAAAATATAAAAAAGGGACAAAAGAGAATGCAGATAGGAAAATCACATTCACGACAGAATACTCTCAGCAGTATACACAAATATGCCAGATTATTAGAAACAATAACCAACTACTGTCAGCGGATGATGCTCTTAAAGAGACAGTAACTAAAGGCATTAGATGTACCTACAAAAGAAACAAAACAATAGGCAATATGATTGCACCTACAAGATTAAGAAAGGAACAGACAGATGGGTCCTCCTGGTTAAGATTAAATGGAACTTATAGGTGTAACTATTTATCCTGCAAAGCTTGTGAAAAAGTAACTATAGGGGACTCCTTTAGTTCCCTGGCCACTGGAGAACATTTTCAGAAGAAATTATGCCTCAATTGTAGGTCTACTTTTGTAGTGTATTTGATTTCATGCACCCATTGTGCCCTCCAATATGTAGGCCTCACGACAAGGGAAGCCAGGGCTAGGATAAAAGAACATCTAGCGGACATCAAGGCTGGGGTCCTCACAATGCCACTTATTAATCATTTCTCTATCACACATAATAAGGACAATTCATTCTTTTCTTGGACCATTATAGAGAAAGTACCAGTTCAGACAAAAGGGGGCGATAGGACCCGAAAATTGGGTGAAAGAGAGGCCTTCTGGATCTTTCGTTTAAAAACGAAGATTCCAGACGGCCTCAACTCGGAATTCGATCTCATTAACTTTTGGTAACAATAATTTTGGGACCAATATAAACCAACTTGTCCAATTATAACAGAGGGCTATTTAAGGTTTAACACACACAAAATGTAATACATCTTTTAACACCCAGCCCACATAAATCCTTTAGTTCCAAGGTAAGCACATAGGTAAAGTATAAAACAAACTATTAAATGGCAGTAAGTAGCCGAAATTCACTTGAATGACAAATGGATGTCAGTATAATGAGTGGGAGAAACCCCCCCTTTAGAACCATACATAGTAAACTTGATCAGTCAAGAGAGAATATAGTACCCATTTTCTTTGGAGTTTTAAATTTAGCATATCTAGTGAATGAACGCTTTGTAACTAGGGCAATATGATCCAAACTTTTCCCACTTATTGTTCTAAAGTTTTACTTATGTTCTATTATGTTCTGTGCTCAGGCCTTTTGCCTATGCTTTTAGGTGCAACACATTGATTGCACAGCACAGGGAATGACCACATAGCCCTCAGTCCCATAGAATGTGTTTACGTGTAAACAGCACTGACAAAGGGAGGCTACTATAGCTTGATCAGCTGAATGACACGGGGGGTGGGTCTTCACGCACTGTGCTGTGTTTTGACAGGTTGTATTGGATTGGTTAATATACACTCTACCTGTCCAATTAGGAAACTCTTAAACAGAGACCAGTAGTACTCTGAACACATCAATCGAGTGCAAGCTTCTTGAAGCACAGCACATTTTTGCCTACTTAAAGGCTAAAAAACGTTCAGACGATTAATCCAACAGGAACCCATATTAGGCAGGAGTATTACCTTAAAGTAATTGGGGTTTTGCCGTGACCAACGGCAATCTGCAGTACGATTTGGTAATATGATAAAGTTATAACCAGAAATATATTAACATAAACACATTTCCAATCAGAACAAGATTGTAATCTTATATATATGCGTGTGCAGAACGCTTTGTTACTAGGGCAACACGATCCTAACTTTTCCCACTTATTGTTCTAATGTTTTACTTGTTCTAATTATAATTATGTATTGTGCTTATGTCCTTTGCTTATGCTTTTAGGTGCAACACATTGAATGCACAGCACAGGGAATGACCACATAGCCCACAGTCCCCATAGAATTGTGTTTACGTGTAAACAGCATTGACAGTGGGAGGCTATTACAGCCTGAACAGCTGAATGACACGGGGGAGGGTGGGTCTTCATGCACTGTGCTGTGTCCTGACAGGTTGCAGAAGTTCACTGGATACTACGATCGAGTGCAAGTTTTTTGAAGCACAGCACATTCACCTACTTAAAGGCTAAAAGCCGTTCAGACGATTTACTCAACAGGAACCACTATTAGGCAGGAGTATATATGATAATAATAAAAATACCCTAAAGTGATTGGGGGTTGGCCGTGACAAACGGCAAACTGCAGCATGATTCAATAATATGATAGTCACAACTAGAAATAAACTAATATAAACACATTACTAATAAGAACAAGGTTGAAACCCTATATAAGTGTATGCAGAAAATACTAACAAGAAAATGTATTATTTTTTATTCTTTGTCCCTTTTTTACAACACAAGCTGTAAATAGAAGGTTAGAAGCAAAATGCTAATAATAACTATTCAAATAACAGAAGGTAAAATTCAGCCGTAATGGAATGAGAGTTAATTGATACAAGCTGTGGGGAATACCAATAGGGGTGTGAGGCCCTGAACCAATAGGATCTCAGATGATGGTTTTTAAATCAGAGATCTGACAGACAGTTTTAAGCAGGCTAGGAGTAAGGCAACAGCCGAAACCGGTCAGCCTTTTTTCATCTGTTTGACTATCATATATTTGTATGTTCTTACCCAGGGGTTATGATACCCTTTGTATTCAATAAAGTTTAATGTTTTATCCTTATACCTGGTGCTCCTGTTATACATTTTTCGGAAGCTTTGCGTATTATTTGGCCAAACAGTGAGCACAGGTTATGGATATTAACTGCGGTTGGTGAGCTGGTAGCACGCTGCATTGGACTGTTTCTTCCAAGGGATTAGTGTGGATTGCTTATGGCCTTAGAAGCAAAATTGCCAAATAGAAAATAAAGACACCTGGATCACATATGGAAGAGGTGCAGAATCTGGCCTAAATATTCACATGAACACTGGACACAGCATCCGAACCTGAGGAGGTATTTCACCAAGGAACCAGACAGTGGTGAGTCTATTTGTGTATATATATATATATATATATATATATACGTACATTTGATATACGGATGTCTGCAAGAGGTTCCCTTGTGAACTAAACTGTGGGGGTTGTTTGGGGAACACCGCCACATTTCTATTATTACAAACAGCCGAATTTGTGCAGTGGCTATTTAAAGACATATTCACTAGTTATTTCTAACAACAGAGACTTTTTCTATCTTTAGATGAAAAACAGTGCATACACCTAAAACAGACAACCCCCCACAACACAATATGCCCAAATAAACTATTAACCCCTATATCTGCCAAACCCACAACGCAATAACTAAATTATTAACCCCTAAATCCGCCAACCCAACATTGCAAACTACATATTAAAACTATTAACCCCAAATCCACCATTTACCCACAACGCAAACTACCTATTAAATTATTAACCCCTAAACTGCCAAAGCCCACAATGCAAATAAATCGCCCCCTTACCTAACACCCCCTAAATGTACCCAAATTACCGAAATAATAAAGTTACTATTAAAATAAAAAAAACGAACACTACTTAAAATAAAATAAATAAACTAAGTATAAATTAAAGGGACAGTCTAGTCAAAATTATAATTCTGGTGTAGACTGTCCATTTAAGCTACAATTACAGAAAATAAAAACATCTAAGATTGCATAAAATAAAAAACAAAATTACTAAATTTTACAAAATTATACCTAATCCCTATGAAATTAAAAAAGCCCCTACAAGAATAAACTACCAGTAGCCCTTAAAGGGGTTTTTTTGCAGGGCATTGCCCCAAGATAATTAGCTCTTTTACATCAAAATACACAAAGTTCCCCAAAGTAAAACCCCCCCGCCCACCAAACCCCCCCAAAATAAAAGAACCCAACACTAAAGAACCTAAACTACACATTGCCCTGAAAAGGGCATTTGTTTGGGCATTGCCCTTAAAAGGGCATTTAGCTCTTTTACTGCCCTTCCCTAATCTAAATAAAACAACCCCCCCCAAAAACCCTTAAAAAAACCTAAGTCTAACCTCCAGGTTGGTACTCACCGTTCCTGAAGTCCGGCGGAGAGGTCCTGTTCCAGGCGGTGAAGTCTTCTTCCAAGCGGCGACCTCTTCTTTCTTCTTCCAGGAAAAATCCAGCGTGGAGCGGAGGACGGAACTGAAGACCGATGACCGCGGAGCCATGGAGCGTGGAGGATCTTCATACGATCGCCGCCGTACACTGGATAGAGAATTCAAGGTACGCGATTAAAAATGGCGTCCCTTGAATTCCTATTGGCTTATTTGATTCTTCAAATTCAAATCAGCCAATAATATGAAAGCTACTCAAATCAGCCAATAGGATAAGAGCTACTGAAATTCTATTGGCTATTCAAATCAGCCAATAGAATTTCAGTAGCTCTCATCCTATTGGCTATTTGAACAGCCAATAGGATTTAAGTAGCTTTGATCCTATTGGCTGATTTGAATTTGAAGAATCAAATAAGCCAATAGGAATTCAAGGGACACCATTTTTAATCGCGTACCTTGAATTCTCTATCCAGTGTACGGCGGTGATTGTATGACGAGGATCCTCCACGCTCCATGGCTCTGCGGTTGCTGATCTTCAGTTCCAGGGTCCTGGAAGAAGAGGTCGCCGTTTGGAAGACTTCACCGCATGGGACAGGACCTTATCCGCTGGACTTTAGGAATGATGAGTATCAACCTGGGGGTTAGACTTTTTTTTAAGTTTTTTTTGGGGGGGTTTATTTTATGTAGATTAGGGATGGGCAGTAAAAGAGCTAAATGCCCTTTTAAGGGCAATGTCCAAACAAATGCCCTTTTCAGGGAAATGGGTAGTTTAGGTTTTTTAGTGTTCGGTTCTTTTATTTTGTGGGGTTTGGTGGGTGGGGGGGGGGTTTACTGTTAGGGGGGGACTTTGTGTATTTTGATGTAAAAGAGCTGATCTTCAGGCAATGCCCTGCAAAAAGCCCTTTTAAGGGCTACTGGAAGTTTATTCTTAGAGTAAGGGGTGTTTTTATTTTGGGGGGCTTTTTTATTTTCATAGGGATTAGGTATAATTTTTTTAAAATTTGGTAATTTTGTTTTTTATTTTATGTAATTGTATCTTAAAGGGACAGTCTACACCAGAATTTTAATTTTGACTAGATTGTCCCTTTAATTTATACTTAGTTTATTTTTATAGTAGTGTTAGTTTTTTATTTTAATAGTAACTTTAGTATTTTGTAATTTAGGTAATTTGGGTACATTTAGGGGGTGTTAGGTTAGGGGGCGTTGTGTGTTTTGGTGGTATAGGGGTTAATACTTTAATAGGTAGTTTGCGTTGTGGGTTAATGGCGGATTAGGGGTTAATAGTTTTAATAGGTAGTTTGCTATGTTGGGGTTGGCGGATTTAGGGGTTAATAATTTAGTTATTACTTTCAATGTGGGTTTGATGGCGGATATAGGGGTTAATACACTTTATTATTTATTGCGGTGGGGGATTGCGGTTGACAGGTAGATACATATTGCCCATGCGTTAGCTGTTACTTTATTTTTGCAGGCATTTTCGGGTGTGCTCCGATAGTCAGCACAAGGTTTGCTGCAGCTGCCTTGTGTGGCAAGGTAAGTGCTTACGCTGCATATTGGATACCGATTTACGACGCGGTCCCATGTTAGCTTATGGGAGTAAAAAATGCTGGTGACGGGTGAAATATATGTGCCGCATTTATATGTGGCGCTGTATATAGGATAACAAAACAGGGAAAAAAACAGCGTCCCCGGCTTTTGCGGGCGACACCGCATATGTAATGTGGCCCATGGTGTCTTTGGGAAGCTCATTACCAGGTCCTTAAAATAAAAAAAGTCAGCCTTTATAACTCTATTGCTGTCTAAATATCACTAAACAAATCCATTTTCTACATAGACATTCAAAATCAGTGAGCTAGTAACAATTTTTTTTCCTGGGATACTCACCCATGGGTAGAATGTGTGGAAAAAACATGCCAATGTGAGACCAATTTTAAAAATCCAAAATAGATTTAATTGGGTAATTATTATAAACCCTTTTGTGGGGAAAAAAAGCTTGGGTTGTTACTCCAATTGGTACAAACTTTATAGGACGTAGAAAAAAGTGAATAAAATTGTGGTTTAAGTTAATAGCAGATCATGGAAACATTGTACATCTGGTTGCAGACAGACTCAGCAGGTTTTAACTGGATGCACAAAGCTTGCCTTTCCTGTTGAAGCATGCATTTGCTAGATTGAAGTTGCAGCTAATGTTTGCCTTGCAGTCTGGAGAGTAGACTGGCTCTTTCGTAAAAACACACCAAAATGTTTAACTCATGCTTGTGGCTATAAAAAGAAAACTTAAATTATAAGAAACTTAAGTATGATGGTTAGTGAGGCAAATAATGAGAAGTGCATGATGTCCAGTAGTGAAAAGTGTCCTGGCATTAAACAGGTTGTGAAGTCATCATGGAAGAGATTAAAGAATATATGTCTATAAAGAAGTCAAATATAAACAATGGTTATCAACAGACAGATGTCACCTTGTAGAGCTTGTCATTTCACTTAAAGATTTTGTGAAATAACGGTTTGAAAACTTGAGGACTTAAAAACTTCATCATCTTAAAAAAACAAACAAACAAACAAAACAAACCCCAAATATATACATTCACAAAAAAAAATCTTAAAAGATGAGTGCATCATCATGGGCAAATTATTTTCATTTAACATATAAGACAAGATCATATCTTACCACTGGATCAACTCTAAGGCTACTCTCCACATCTAGATAAATAAATGAGTGAGGGGAGTGCCAAAATGGCTAGGGTTAGTGAAATAGTGGATAAACAATTTTAATAGTCAATTTAAATACAATACACTCTAGTATTTAAAATGATATCTAGTACATTAAAATACATGGATCTATGTCTAAAATCCTACGAATTTATAAACTAAAAACATAATGGATAAATACACAATATCACAATTATACAATAAAATTTTATTGTATAAAATCACAATTATACTGTAAAATCAACAGTATCACCGTAGTCTAGCACAGTGTTTTTTAACCAGTGTGCTGCGGCACACTAGTGTGCCGTGAGAGATCCTCAGGTGTGCCGTGGCAGACAGACAACAGTGTGACATATTTTTTAAATTTTGTTTGTTTTTTATTCTGGGCCGTTTTTTTGTATATCATGTATGCATGTATGCTTGTGTATATATATGTATGTGTGTATATATATATATATATATATATATATATATATATATATATATATATATATATGCTGTATTAGGCTACGTATGATTTTGTAAAATTTTGGGATTGTGGTGTGGCGCAGGATTTATTAATGTAAAAAAGTGTGCCAAGGCAAAAAAAAAAAGTTGAAAATCACTGGTCTAGCATACACTGGTATAGGAGTGTAAGTGGTATCGGTCTAATGTTGGTTAAGAGATAGAATAAATGGTGTGTAGTCCATAGGATTACTCCTATTTAAAGAGTATTCTTCAAATGGTGAAGAAAGTTGTCCAAAATCAAATTTGTCAGTGATGATACAAAAAATCAAAAGTCACGAATGAAGATAAAAAATATTTGTAGGTGATGAAAAAATAGAATGAAAAAATAGATAAAATATATAAAAAAAAAAAAATACAAAAATGTGTGAAAAAAAGGTGATAATAATATGAGTGTTGGTGATCAAACAATAACGGTATTAAAAGGATAGTGTGGTGAATTCCTCGTGTCTTCAAAAAAACATAGATATTACCAGTGGATATATAAAAGTAAAAAAAAAAAAAAGAACCCGTTGAAGAAAAAAGAAAAAGCAATACTGCAGAGTATATAAACCGTTAAATTTAAATATAGGTAATGTGCTTACTTTGATTCTGTCGACACGTTTGGGCCTAGAACTGAGTCTTGATAAAGGCCTATGATAAATACATACGTGCCAGCTACCTTAAACATTTTACTGCAAGCAACAAAACTAAAATCTACTTGTTTGCAGAGCCTAGCAACAGCCAATACAACTTCCTATTGAATAGTGCCTCAAAAGAAGCAAACACATCAAAATGGTAGAGTTTAGTAAAAGTATGCAAAGAAGACCAAGTAGCTGCCTTACAAATATGGTCAACTGAAGTCTCATTCTTAAAAGCCAGAGAAGTGGCAACTGACCTAATAGAATGAGCAGTAATCAGTTCGGTGGAGGCTGACCTGCTTGCAAGTAAGCCTTACGAATCAAAAGTTTCAACCAAGAGGCCAAACAACAGAAACTTTATGTTCTTTCCTAGAACCAGAAAAGTTAAACTAGAAGCTTGTCTAAAATTCTTAGTATCCTCAATGTAATACTTCAAAGCCCTAACAACATCCAAATTATTCAAAGATCCTTCTGAAGGATTCTTGGGATTAGTACACAAAGAACTAACAACATTTCCTAAATGATATTGTCAAGAAATCAAACTTAGTCCTTTAGTCTGCCTTATACTGATGAAAGATAAGATATGGATGGTCACAAGAAAGAGCAGACCATTTGGAAACTATTCTAGTAGAATTGATAGCCAATTAATATCCACTTTATGCATAGGCTCTAAAGGAGGTAACTGCAAAAACTAACACCAACATACACTCAATTACCAGTAAACTAGTAGAAAGCCAAACCAGTACTGAAAAATATCAGCAGAGGATATGGAAAAGGAGTATATTGAAAAACAAAATTTATGCTAACCTGATAAATTATTTTCTTTCCTGGCATGGAGAGTCCATGAATCCATTCAATTAATAGTGGGAACTCAACTCCTGGCCACCAGGTGGAGGCAAAGAACACCCCAGCAAAGCTTTAAGTATCCTCCCACTACCCACAATCCCCAGTCATTTAGCCAAGGAATCATGGAAAGGGAAGAAGACACAAAGGGTATAGATGTGCCTGAAGTTTAGAAAATGACAAACACCATCTCAAAATTTAAATAAGGGTGGGTCGTGGACTCTTCATTTCCAGGAAAGAAAATCATTTATCAGGTAAGCATACATTTTGTTTTCTTTCCAAAGGCATGGAAAGTCCACAAATCCATTCAATTACTAGTGGGAACCAATACCAAAGCTAGAGACCACAGAATGGAAGGGAGGGAGACACAAGACAAGCAAACCTAAATGAAAGGCACCACTGCATGAAGAACTTTTCTCCCAAAGGAAGCCTGAGCTGAGGCAAAAACATCAAACCTGTAAAATTTGGAAAAAGTACTAAGTACAAGGACTAAGTGGCAGCCTTGCAAATCTGTTCCACAGAAGCATCATTTTAAAGGCCCAAGAAGAAGAGACAGCCCTAGTGGAATGAGCCGTGATTCTCTCTGGAGGCTGCTGTACAGCTGTCTCATAAGCCAACCGAATTACCCTTCTCAGCCAAAAGGAAAGAGTAAAAGAAAAAGTGGCCTTCTGACCCTTCCCCTTACCAGAAAAAACAACAAAAAGTGCAGTAGATAGACGAAAATCTTTAGTAGCCTGCAAATAGGCGTCAGAGCACGCACAACATCCAGATTGTGCATCAACTGTTCCTACTGAGAGTAAGGATTAGGAAAAAACGAAGGAACAACAATTTATTGGTTAAAATTGCCGTCCAAAACCATCTTAGGAAAGAATCCTAATTTAGTACAAAAACAACCACCTCATCCACATGAAAAATAAGATAAGGAAGGTCACACTGTAGAGTCGAAAGCTCCAAAACCCTACGAGCAGATGAAATAGCCAGAAGAAACAAAACCTTCCAGGACAATAACTTTATATCAACAGAATGCATAAGTTTGAATGGAGCCTGCTGCAGAACCCTAAGAACAAGATTAAGATGCCAAGGAGGAGCAATTGACCTAAACAAAGCCTGAACAAAGATTGAACATCTGCCAAAATCGCTAGACGCCTCTGCAAAAGAATTGACAGAGCCGAAATCTGACCGTTTAGAGTACTGACTGATAAAACTTTCTCCAGGCCCTACTGAAGACAAAATACTGGGGAAATCTCACCTGACTAAGAAAATGCCCTAGATCCACACCAATTCAGTTATTTACGCCATACCTTATAGTAAATCTTGCGAGTAACAGGCTTACAAGCCTGAATCATAGTCTCAATAACCTTCACAGAAAACACTTGTCTGGACAAGACTAAGCATTCAATCTCCAAGCAGTCAGCTTCAGAGAAATTAAGTTCGGATGGAGCAGAAGATCCTTCCTCAGAGGCAATTTCCACAGGGGAAATGATGACATCTTCACTAGGTCCGCAAACCAAGTTCTGCAAGGCCACACTGAGGGACTAGAATCACAGAAGCCTGCTCCTGTTTGATATGGGCTATTACCCGAGGAAGTAGGGCAAACGGAGGGAACAGATAAATTAGACCAAAATCCCATGGCACTGCCAGCGCGTTGACCAAAACTGCTGGAGGATCTCTTGATCTTGTGGATTTGCTCCGTATTTTGGAAGCTTGGCGTTTAGACGAGATGCCATCAGATCCAGCTCTTTAACTCCACACTTGAGAATCAACATGGAGAATACTTCCAGATGGAGAGCCCATTCCCCTGGGTGAAAAGTCTGCCTGCTCAGATAATCCGCTTCACAGTTGTCCACCCCTGGGATGTGAATGGCAGAAAGATGACAATTGTGAGACTCTGCCCACTGAAGAATGCGAGTCACCTCCATCATAGCTAATAAGCTCTGAGTTCCTCCTTAGTGGTTGATATACGCCACCGAAGTGATGTTGTCCGATTGGAATCTGATAAAGCGGACTAAACTCAGTTGAAGCCAAGCTGTTAGAGCATTGAAGATTGCTCTAAATTCTAGGATATTTATAGGGAGAGTAGACTCCTCCTGAGTCCAAAGTTCCTGAGCTCTTAAGGAACCCCAAACTGCTCCCCAGCCTGACAGGCTGGCATCAGTGGTCACAATCTCCAAAGAAGGTCTCAGGAAACAAGTGCCCTGAGACAAACAGTCCTGGGAGATCCACCAGGACAGAGAACCTCTTGTCTGAGAGTCTAGAACTATCCTCAGAGAGGTCTGAGTGGTCTTGGTTCCATTGTCTGACCATGCATTACTGTAGAGGTCTCAGATGGAAGCGAGCAAACAAAATAATGTCCATGGATGCCACCATGAGACCAATTATGTCCATGCACATTGACACTGATGGATGAAAAGAGAGCTGAAGAGAAAGACAGGCAGCAAGAAGTTTGAATTTTCTGACCTCCGTCAAGAAAATTCTCATAGATACTGAGTCTATGATCGTCCACAGAAAACATACCATGGTACTTGGCACCAAGGAACTCTTCCCTAGATTCACCTTCCACCCGTGAGAGCGCTGAATTGATAAAAGAGAATCTGTATGTGATCTTGCTAACTGAAAAGATGGCACCTGAACCAAGATATCGTCCAGGTAAGGTGCCACCACAATCCCTAGAGATCTGGCAACATCAAAAGAGCCCCTAGAACCTTCGTAAAGATTCGAGGAGCAGTGACAAGGCCAAAAGGAAGAGCAACAAATTGGAAATGTTGGTCCAAAAAGGCAAAACTCAGGAACTTGAAATGTTCCATGTGGATAGGCACATGAAGATACGCGTCCTTCAGGTCTATGGTGGTCATGAACTGACCTTCCTGAACTAGAGGGAGAATAGAATGAATAGTCTCCATTTTGAAAGACGAAACCATGAGAAATTTGTTGAGACACATGAGGTCTAGAATGGGCCAAAATGTTCCCTCTTTTTGGGAACCACAAAAAGATTCAAATAAAATCCCTGACCCTGTTCTGCTAGAGGAACTGGGACAATCACTCCCAGAGAATACAGATCTTTTACACAGTTTAAGAAGGCCTCTCTCTTTACCTGTTTACAGATAATCTCAATAGGAGAAATCTGCCCCTGAAGTGGATAAAGCGCCCTCTCTACTTTAGAAACAGTGCGCCAAAGATCTCGCACTTAGTCAGCAACAGGAAACATCTTCTTAAACAAAGGAGATGGGTTAAAGGGAAAACCCGGCTTATCCCATTCCTGAGATATAATGTCAGACATGCGATCTGGAACAGGAAAAACCTCCACAGATTTAGGTTTGACATAAAAAACTCTGTTTAGTTTATTAGCCTTCTTATGAGCCTCTGCAATTGTTTCAGAGTCATCCAACATAGCTAAAATCTCCTTCAAAAGTAAACAGAGGTGCTCAAGCTTAAATTTTAAATTAACCTCCTCAGAATCTACTATACTAGGAACTGCAGATTCAGATTTAGATCTCCCCCTTAGAAGCTGCAGAGGAATGATCCTCGCTAGATAACTGAGGAATCAGAACCCATAGAAACGTTTTTAGATTTCCTCTTTCTTTTACCAGAACTAGGTAAGGCACCTGCAGAAGTCAACTGTGCACCAAAATCTTTAGGTTAAAAAACAAAACAAAAAACACTCCCAGGGACTGACTGAGGAACCACAGGGCACTGCATGTGAATCTGTCAAAGACTGGGACATGTTAGGAGAAGGCTGAGACCAACCCTGAACAGAATTATCCTGAGAGAAAGAAGGCTCAGATACAGTATCCTTATCTTTAGATAATACTTTATTTAGGCAAGAGGAATAAAATTGCACAGGAACTATATAACCTGGGCATCTGCACAGTAAAGACATTTGTCAAAAGATAGGGAAAGCTTGGGATCGGCATCCATAGCAAATCAAAAAATGATTTTCCTTTTGCTCTCTCTTTTTTTATTATTAATTTTTTTGTAGAAATATCAAATTTCTCTTATTAAATATAGTAATAAAAAAAAAAACGGCACCTCTACACCCCAGAAAAGCTGCAGAGACTCAAACAACCAGCAACCAGGAAACAAATCCACCCACAGCAGAAATAAAAATCCTGTTCAAATTGCAGATCCTAGAAAGCTGCAAACATCAGAGAGAAACGACAGGCAGAAAAAAAGATCAAACGGCAAAAAATCCGCTCTGTCCTCTTGTAATCTGGCTTACTACAAACACAGCCTGACTAGTAACAAACCGCTCAGCGGAAGTAAGCTGAGCAGTCACATGTGGATCTGCTGTAGGGCAGGTACAGCCACAGGTGTGACATAATCCTCACTGACAGACAAAGAAAAAACAGAGTAACCAACCCTGGTTGTCTATATAGGGGTAGCATAAATGTTATAAGGTACGCAAAAACTAACTCGAATGAGTAATGGATCGTGGACTCTCAACATCTGTATGAAATAAAAAAATTTCCTTAGCAAAATGTATTGGATATTGATATTGCAAAGCCCTCCAAGGAAACCATTGAAAAGTCCATTTAGCCTGTATATCTCTTTATAGCTAGTTAGAGCCAGATGAAAATGATCTCTGGCACTGATTTAATTAATCATTATGCAGCATGTAGCAGGGTTAAAGGGACAGTAAAGACAATATTAAACTTTCATGATTTAAATAGGTCAAGCAATTTTCTACAAACATCTGTACAAGTGGTTGCAATTTGTTGCAGTCAGAGTATAAATTGAGGAAAAAACTAAATTATCATAAAAGGAAAATCCTTAAAAACAAAGAGGTAAAATGTTAAATACAAAGCAAGAAAGTGGTCTCACTTTAGACATATAGACCAATGATCACTGAGCTGGAGGAAACCCACTGCATCCTCTCCCCCACTCCTGACCTACCAGTGGCCTTATAGTAATCTCAGTGCCATCTTCCATTTCTAATGTCTATCAGTGCCCCCCTCAGTAATCCCTCTGCTCCCCCAGGGGGCAGTATCACCCACTTAGGGAACCACTGATATACATTCCTACCAGGAGGGGGCAAAGTTTCCCAAACCTCAAAATGCCTATAAATACACCTCCCACCTCACTCATACCTTAGTTTAAAAGTTGTAAAAAGGAGAAGTAAAAAGCATACAAAAACAGGAACTGGAAAAAATAAAGTGCTTTATACAAAAAATCATAACCACAAAAAATAAGGTGGGTCTCATGGACTCTTGCAACTATGAAAGAATTTAAATTTATCAGGTGAGTTCTTACATAAATTAGGTTTTCTTTCATGTAAGTGGCAAGATTCCATGAGCTAGTGACGTATGGGATATAATACCCAAGATGCGGAAAACCACAAGTCACTAGAGAGGGAGGGATAAAATAACAGCTAAATCCACTGAGAAATTAAATCCAAATAATTAAGTTTTCTTTAAAATTTAAAAAAAAAAAAAAATCAAAAAGGCATTAAAATCAAACTGAGACAACTGCCTGAAGAACCTTTCTACTAAAGGCTGCTTCAGAGGAAGCAAACCCATCAAAATGGTAAAATTTTGTAAAAGTATGCAAAGAAGACAAAGTTGCTGCTTTGCAAATTTGATAAACTGAAGCTTCATTCTTAAAACCAAGAAGTGGCAACTGATCTAGTTGAATGAGCTGTAATTATCTGAGACAGACTGCCCCACCTCCAAATAAGTTTTGTGAATCAAAAGTTTTAACCAAGATGCCAAAAAAATGGCAGAGGCTTTCTGACCTTTCCTGGAACCAGAAAAATAAGAAATAGACTAGAAGTATTTCTGAAATCTTTAGCAACCTTAACATAATATTTAAAAGTTCTAATCACATCCAAAGAATGTAGAGACCTTTCAAGAGTATTCTTAGGATTAGGACATAAGGAAGGAACAACAATTTCCCTATTGATGTTGTTAGAATTCACAACTTTATGTAAAAATTGAAATTAAGTCTGCAAAACAGCTTTATATTGATAGAAAATCAGATAAGGAGACTTCCAAGAGAGCAGAAAATTCAGAAACTCTTCTAGCAGAAGAGATAGCCAAAAGAAAAAAACACTTTCCAAGAAGGTAGTTTAATATCCAATGCATAGGCTCAAAAGGAGGAGCCTGCAAAATCTTTAAAACCAAATTAAGACTCCAAGGAGGAAAAATAGATTTAGCAACAGGTTTCATATGGATCAAAGCCTGAACAAAACAGTGAATGTCAGGAAGTTTAGCAATCTTTCTATGAAATAAGACAGAAAGAGCAGAAAGTTGTCCTTTCAAAGTATTTGCATACAAACCGTTATCCAAACCATCCTGAAGAAACTGTAAAATCCTGAAAGAATGCCAGGAACAATTATGAGTGGAACACCATGAAATATAGGTTTCCAAAATCAATGATAAATTTTCCTTGAGACAGACTTACAAGCATGTATCATAGTGCTAATCACTGAGTCAGAGAAACCTCTATGACTAAGCGTTCAATTTTCATGCCTTCAAATTTAGAGATTCGAGATCCTGATAGAAAAACGGCCCTTGAGACAGAAGGTCTGGCCTTAAAGGAAGTGGCCAAGGTTGTCAACTGGACATCCGGACAAGATCTGCATACCAAAATCTGTGAGGCTATGCTGGTGCTATCAGAAACACATGAGATTATTCCATTACGATCTTGGAGATCACCCTTGGAAGAAGAACTAGAGGCGGAAAAATATAAGCAGGTTGGTAAAACCAAGGAACTGCTAAGGCATCCACCATCTCCGTCTGAGGATCTCTGGACCTGTAAAGGTATCTGGGAAGCTTCTTGTTTAAATGAGAGGCCATCAGATCTATTTCTGAAAGACCTCACATCTGTACAAGATGAAAAAACACATCTATATGGAGAGAACACTCCCCTGGATGTAAAGTCTGACGGCTGAGATAATCCGCTTCCAAATTGAATACACCTGTGATATGAATCGCATATATTTGACAAGAGTTGGATTTCGCCCAAGAAAGTATCCGAGATACTTCTTTCATTGCTGAAGGACTGAGAGTCCCTCCTTGATGATTGACATATGCCACTGCTGTGATATTGTCTGTTTGAAAACAAATGTAAAGCTCTCTCTTCAATAGAAGCCACACCTGAAGAGCTCTGAAAAAAGCACAGAGTTTTAAAATATTGATGGGTAACCTCGCCTCTTGAGGTTTCCAAACCCCTTGTCAGAGACCCCAAGACCGCTCCCCAACCTGTAAGACTTGCATCTGTTGTGATCACAGTCCAGGTAGGACGAACAAATAAGGCCCCTTGAATAATAGGGCGATGGTCCAACCACCAAGTCAGAGAGAGTTGTGTGCTGGGATTTAAGTATATCAGTTGTGATATCTGAGTATAGTCCCTACACCATTGGTGCAAACATGCAAAGCTGTAGAGGCTTCATATGAAAATGAGCTAAAACTTCCATGTACATACCCACTGAAGGGAATGATAGAGACTGAAGGTTTAGACAAGCTAAAAATAACTTCATTCGTCTCTTGTCTGTCAGAGTAATGGACACTGAATCTATTTGGAAACCTAAAAAGGTGACCCTTGTCTGAGGAATCAAGAAACTCTTTTGTAAATTGATCCTCTAACCATGTCTTTGAAGAAACCACACTAGTTGTTTCATGTGAGATTCTGCTAAATGAAAAGATTGAGCTAGTACCAAGATATCGTCTAAATAAGGAAACGCCACAATACCCTACTCTCTGATTACAGATAGAAGTGCACCGAGAACGTTTGAAAAGATTCTCTGAGCTGTTGCTAGGCCAAACGGAAGAGCGACAAATTGGTAATGCTTGTCTTTAAAAGAGAATCTCAGAAAACGATAGTGGTCTGGATGAATCGGAATATGAAGTTAAACATCCTGTAAGTCTATTGTGGACATGAAATGACCTTGCTGAACAAAAGGCAGAATAGTCCTTATAGTCACCATCTTGAAAGCTGGGACTCTTAACAAAACGATTTAGAAATTTCAGATCCAGAATTGTTTTGAACGAACCTTCTTTCTTTAGGAGAATTAATAGATTTGAATAAAAACCCAAACCCCGTTCCTGCAACTGGAACAATCACCCCTGAAAGCTTCAGGTCTGAAACGCATTTGCGAAAAGCCTGACCCTTCACAGGGTTTGTTAGAACATGAGAAAGAATCTTCCCATGGGAGGTCTTTTTCTGAAACCTAAACGATACCCCTGAGACCCAATCGTCTGAATCCGCTGGTTTTGAACAAACTGTCCAAATGTGTTGAAATAATTTCAATCTGCCCCCACCAGTTGAACTGGATTGAGGGCCACACCCTCATGCAGTTTTAGGGGCTGGATTAGGTTTTTTTAAAAGCTTGGATTTATTCCAATTCGGAGATCATCTCCAATTAGAGCCAGAGGACTTAGGGGAAGAAGAGGTTTTTTGCTCTCTATTCTGATGAAAGGAACGAGTGGGAGTTTTGAATTTACCCTAAGATTTCTTATCTTGGGGCAGAAAAACTCCCTTTCCCCCGGTGATAGTGAAGATAATAGAATCCAATTGAGAACCAAATAAATTACTACGCTGAAATGATAAAAACATAATTTATGTAAGAACTTACCTGATAAATTCATTTCTTTCATATTAGCAAGAGTCCATGAGCTAGTGACGTATGGGATATACATTCCTACCAGGAGGGGCAAAGTTTCCCAAACCTCAAACTGCCTATAAATACACCCCTCACCACACCCACAAATCAGTTTAACGAATAGCCAAGAAGTGGGATGATAAGAAAAAAAGTGCGAAAGCATAAAAATAAGGAATTGGAATAATTGTGCTTTATACAAAAAAATCATACCCACCACAAAAAAAGGGTGGGCCTCATGGACTCTTGCTAATATGAAAGAAATGAATTTATCAGGTAAGTTCTTACATAAATTATGTTTTCTTTCATGTAATTAGCAAGAGTCCATGAGCTAGTGACGTATGGGATAATTAATACCCAAGATGTGGAACTTCCACGCAAGAGTCACTAGAGAGGGAGGGATAAAATAAAGACAGCCAATTCCGCTGAAAAAATAATCCACACCCCAAAATAAGTTTTAATCTTATAATGAAAAAAACTGAAATTATAAGCATAAGAATCAAACTGAAACAGCTGCCTGAAGTACTTTTCTACCAAAAACTGCTTCAGAAGAAGAAAATACATCAAAATGGTAGAATTTAGTAAAAGTATGCAAAGAAGACCAAGTTGCTGCTTTGCAAATCTGATCAACCGAAGCTTCATTCCTAAACGCCCAGGAAATAGAAACTGACCTAGTAGAATGAGCTGTAATCCTTTGAGGCAGAGTTTTACCCGACTCGACATAAGCATGATGAATCAAAGACTTTAACCAAGACACCAAAGAAATGGTGGAGGCCTTCTGACCTTTTCTGGACCCAGAAAAGATAACAAATAGACTAGAAGTCTTTCTAAAATCTTTAGTAGCTTCAACATAATATTTCAAAGCTCTTACTACATCCAAAGAATGTAAAGATCTCTCCTTTGAATTCTTAGGATTAGGACACAATGAAGGAACAACAATTTCTCTACTAATGTTGTTAGAATTCACAACTTTAGGTAAAAATTTAAATGAAGTCCGCAACACCGCCTTATCCTGATGAAAAATCAGAAAAGGAGATTCACAAGAAAGAGCAGATAACTCTGAAACTCTTCTAGCAGAAGAGATGGCCAAAAGGAACAACACTTTCCAAGAAAGTAATTCAATATCCAAAGAATGCATAGGTTCAAACGGAGGAGCTTGTAAAGCCCCCAGAACCAAATTCAAACTCCAAGGAGGAGAGATTGACTTAATGACAGGTTTTATACGAACCAAAGCCTGTACAAAACAATGAATATCAGGAAGATTAGCAATCTTTCTGTGAAACAGCACAGAAAGAGCAGAAATTTGTCCTTTCAAAGAACTTGCAGACAAACCTTTATCCATACCATCCTGAAGAAATTGTAAAATTGTAGGAATTCTAAAAGAATGCCAGGAAAATTGATGAGAAGAGCACCAAGAAATGTAAGTCTTCCAGACTCGATAATATATCTTCCTAGACACAGATTTTCGAGCCTGTAACATAGTATTAATTACGGAGTCAGAGAAACCTCTATGACTGAGAATCATGCGTTCAATCTCCATACCTTCAAATTTAATGATTTGAGATCCTGATGGAAAAAAGGACCTTGCGATAGAAGGTCTGGTCTTAATGGAAGAGTCCAAGGTTGGCAAGTAGCCATCCAGAAAAGATCCGCATACCAAAACCTGTGAGGCCATGCTGGAGCCACCAGCAGAACAAACGAACGCTCTTTTAGAATCTTGGAGATCACTCTTGGAAGAAGAACTAGGGGCGGAAAGATATAGGCAGGATGATACTTCCAAGGAAGTGACAATGTATCCACTGCCTCCGCCTGAGGATCCCTGGATCTGGACAGATACCTGGGAAGTTTCTTGTTTAGAAGAGAGGCCATCAGATCTATTTCTGGAAGTCCCCAGATTTGAACAATCTGAAGAAATACCTCTGGGTGAAGAGACCATTCACCCGGATGTAACGTCTGGCGACTGAGATAATCCGCTTCCCAATTGTCTATACCTGGGATGTGAACCGCAGAAATTAGACAGGAGCTGGATTCCGCCCAAGCAAGTATCCGAGATACTTCTTTCATAGCCAGAGGACTGTGAGTCCCCCCTTGATGATTGACATATGCCACGGTTGTGACATTGTCCGTCTGAAAACAAATGAACGATTCTCTCTTCAGAAGAGGCCACGACTGAAGAGCTCTTAAAATCGCACGGAGTTCCAAAATATTGATTGGTAATCTCGCCTCCTGAGATTCCCAAACCCCTTGCGCTGTCAGAGACCCCCATACAGCTCCCCAACCTGTCAGACTCGCATCTGTTGAGATCACAGTCCAGGTTGGAAGAACAAAAGAAGCCCCTTGAACTAAACGATGGTGATCTGTCCACCACGTCAGAGAGTGTAGTACAATCGGATTTAAAGATATTAACTGTGATATCTTTGTATAATCCCTGCACCACTGGTTCAGCATACAAAGCTGAAGAGGTCGCATGTGAAAACGAGCAAAGGGGATCGCGTCCGATACAGCAGTCATAAGACCTAGAATTTCCATGCATAAGGCTACCGAAGGGAATGATTGAGACTGAAGGTTTCGACAAGCTGAAACCAATTTCAGACATCTCTTGTCCGTCAGAGACAAAGTCACGGACACTGAATCTATTTGGAAAACTAAAAAGGTTACCCTTGTCTGAGGAATCAATGAACTCTTTGGTAAATTGATCCTCCAACCATGTTCTTGAAGAAATGACACAAGTCGGTCGATTCGTATGAAATTCTGCTAAATGTGAAGACTGAGCAAGTACCAAGATATCGTCCAATTAAGGAAATACCACAATACCCTGTTCTCTGATTACAGATAGAAGGGCACCGAGAACCTTTGAAAAAATCCTTGGAGCTGTTGCTAGGCCGAACGGCAAAGCCACAAACTGGTAATGCTTGTCTAAAAAAAAGAATCTCAGAAACTGATAGTGATCTGGATGAATCGGAATATGCAGATATGCATCCTGTAAATCTATTGTGGACATATAATGCCCTTGCTGAACAAAAGGCAGAATAGTCCATATAGTTACCATTTTGAATGTTGGTATTCTTACATAACGATTCAATGTTTTTAGATCCAGAACTGGTCTGAAGGAATTCTCCTTCTTTGGTACAATGAATAGATTGGAGTAAAACCCCAGACCCTGTTCCAGAACTGGAACTGGCACAATTACTCCAGCCAACTCTAGATCTGAAACACATTTCAGAAATGCTTGAGCCTTCACTGGGTTTATTGGAATGCGAGAAAGAAAAAATCTTCTTGCAGGAGGCCTTACCTTGAAACCTATTCTGTACCCTTGTGAAACAATGTTTTGAATCCAAAGACTGTGAATCGAATTGATCCAAATGTCTTTGAAAAATCGTAATCTGCCCCCTACCAGCTGTGCTGGAATGAGGGCCGTACCTTCATGTGGACTTGAGAGCTGGCTTTTGCTTTCTGAAAGGCTTGGATTTATTCCAGACTGGAGATGGTTTCCAAACAGAAACTGTTCCTTTAGGGGAAGGATCAGGCTTCTGTTCCTTATTCTGACGAAAAGGAACGAAAACGAATAGCAGCCCTATATTTACCTTTAGATTTTTTATCCTGAGGTAAAAAAGTTCCTTTCCCCCCAGTAACAGTTGAAATAATAGAATCCAACTGGGAACCAAACAATTTATCACCTTGGAAAGAAAGGGAAAGCAAAGTTGACTTAGAAGACATATCTGCATTCCAAGTTTTAAGCCATAAAGCTCTTCTAGCTAAAATAACATAATTTATGTAAGAACTTACCTGATAAATTCATTTCTTTCATATTAGCAAGAGTCCATGAGCTAGTGACGTATGGGATATACATTCCTACCAGGAGGGGCAAAGTTTCCCAAACCTTAAAATGCCTATAAATACACCCCTCACCACACCCACAAATCAGTTTAACGAATAGCCAAGAAGTGGGGTGATAAGAAAAAAGTGCGAAAGCATATAAAATAAGGAATTGGAATAATTGTGCTTTATACAAAAAAATCATAACCACCACAAAAAAGGGCGGGCCTCATGGACTCTTGCTAATATGAAAGAAATGAATTTATCAGGTAAGTTCTTACATAAATTATGTTTTCTTTCATGTAATTAGCAAGAGTCCATGAGCTAGTGACGTATGGGATAATGACTACCCAAGATGTGGATCTTTCCACACAAGAGTCACTAGAGAGGGAGGGATAAAATAAAGACAGCCAATTCCTGCTGAAAATAATCCACACCCAAAATAAAGTTTAATGAAAAACATAAGCAGAAGATTCAAACTGAAACCGCTGCCTGAAGTACTTTTCTACCAAAAACTGCTTCAGAAGAAGAAAATACAACAAAATGGTAGAATTTGGTAAAAGTATGCAAAGAGGACCAAGTTGCCGCTTTGCAAATCTGATCAACCGAAGCTTCATTCCTAAACACCCAGGAAGTAGAAACTTACCTAGTAGAATGAGCTGTAATCCTATGAGGCGGAGTCTTACCCGACTCAACATAGGCAAGATGAATTAAAGATTTCAACCAAGATGCCAAAGAAATGGCAGAAGTTTTCTGGCCTTTCTAAAACCGGAAAAGATAACAAATAAACTAGAAGTCTTTCGGAAAGACTTAGTAGCTTCAACATAATATTTCAAAGCTCTAATAACATCCAAAGAATGCAACGATTTCTCCTTAGAATTCTTAGGATTAGGACATAATGAAGGAACCACAATTTCTCTACTAATGTTGTTGGAATTCACAACTTAGGTAAAAATTCAAAAGAAGTTCGCAACACCGCCTTATCCTGATGAAAAATCAGAAAAGGAGACTCACAAGAAAGAGCAGATAATTCAGAAACTCTTCTGGCAGAAGAGATGGCCAAAAGGAACAAAACTTTCCAAGAAAGTAATTCAATAACCAATGAATGCATAGGTTCAAATGGAGGAGCTTGAAGAGCCCCCAGAACCAAATTCAAACTCCAAGGAGGAGAAATTGACTTAATGACAGGCTTTATACGAACCAAAGCTTGTACAAAACAATGAATATCAGGAAGAATAGCAATCTTTCTGTGAAAAAGAACAGAAAGAGCAGAGATTTGACCTTTCAAGGAACTTGCGGACAAACCCTTATCTAAACCATCCTGAAGAAACTGTAATATTCTCGGTATTCTAAAAGAATGCCAAGAAAAATGATGAGAAAGACACCAAGAAATATAAGTCTTCCAGACTCTATAATATATCTCTCTGGATACAGATTTACGAGCCTGTAACATAGTATTAATCACAGAGTCAGAGAAACCTCTTTGACCAAGAATCAAGCGTTCAATCTCCATACCTTTAAATTTAAGGATTTCAGATCCTGATGGAAAAAAGGACCTTGAGACAAAAGGTCTGGTCTTAACGGAAGAGTCCACGGTTGGCAAGAGGCCATCCGGACAAGATCCGCATACCAAAACCTGTGAGGCCATGCCGGAGCTACCAGCAGAACAAACGAGCATTCCTTCAGAATCTTGGAGATTACTCTTGGAAGAAGAACTAGAGGCGGAAAGATATAGGCAGGATGATACTTCCAAGGAAGTGATAATGCATCCACTGCCTCCGCCTGAGGATCCCAGGATCTGGACAGATACCTGGGAAGTTTCTTGTTTAGATGAGAAGCCATCAGATCTATTTCTGGAAGTTCCCACATTTGAACAATCTGAAGAAATACCTCTGGGTGAAGAGACCATTCGCCCGGATGCAACGTTTGGCGACTGAGATAATCCGCTTTCCAATTGTCCATACCTGGGATATGAACCGCAGAGATTAGACAGGAGCTGGATTCCGCCCAAACCAAAATTCGAGATACTTCTTTCATAGCCAGAGGACTGTGAGTCCCTCCTTGATGATTGATGTATGCCACAGTTGTGACATTGTCTATCTGAAAACAAATGAACAACTCTCTCTTCAGAAGAGGCCAAGACTGAAGATCTCTGAAAATTGCACGGAGTTCCAAAATATTGATCGGAAATCTCACCTCCTGAGATTCCCAAACCCCTTGTGCCGTCAGATACCCCCACACAGCTCCCCAACCTGTAAGACTTGCATCTGTTGAGATTATAGTCCAGGTCGGAAGAACAAAGAAGCCCCCTGAACTAAACGATGGTGATCTGTCCACCATGTCAGAGAGTGTCGTAAAATCGGTTTAAAGATATTAATTGAGATATCTTTGAGTAATCCCTGCACCATTGGTTCAGCATACAGAGCTGAAGAGGTCGCATGTGAAAACGAGCAAAGGAGATCGCATCTGATGCGGCAGTCCTAAGACCCAACATTTCCATGCATAAGGCTACCAAAGGGAATGATTGTGACTGAAGGTTTTGACAAGCTGATATCAATGTTAAACTTCTCTTGTCTGACAAGGACAGAGTCATAGACACTGAATCTATCTGGAAACCTAAAAAGGTTACCCTTGTCTGAGGAATCAATGAACTGATTGGTAAATTGATCCTCCAACCATGAACTTGAAGAAACAACACAAGTCGATTCGTATGAGATTCTTCGAAAATGAGAAGACTGAGCAAGTACCAAGATATCGTCCAAATAAGGAAATACCAAAACCCTATTCTCTGATTACAGAAAGAAGGGCACCGAGAACCTTTGAAAAAAATTCTTGGAACTGAGGCTAGGCCAAACGGTAGAGCCACAAAACTGGTAATGCTTGTCTAAAAAGAGAATCTCAGACACTAAAAGTGATCTGGATGAATCGGAATATGCAGATACACATCCTGTAAATCTATTGTAGACATATAATGCCCTTGCTAAACAAAAGGCAGGATAGTCCTACAGTAACCATCTTGAATGTTGGTATCCTAACATAACGATTCAATAATGATAGATCCGGAACTGGTCTGAAGGAATTGACCTTCTTTGGTACAATGAAGAGATAAAATAAAACCCCAGCCCCTGTTCCAGAACTGGAACTGGCATAAATACTCCAGCCAACTCTAGATCTGAAACACATTTCAGAAATGCTGAGCCTTTGCTGTGTTAACTGGGACACGGGAAAGAAAAGAATCTCTTAGCAGGAGGCCTTAACTTGAAGCCAATTCTGTACCTTTCTGAAACAATGTTTCTGAAACCAGAGATTAAGAACGGAATTGATCCAAATTTCTTTGAAGAAAACGTAATCTGCCCCATACCAGCTGAGCTGGAATAAGGGCCGCACCTTCATAGGTACTTAGGAGCTGGCTATAGGTTTCTATAAGGCTTGGATATATTCCAAACTGGAAATAGTTTCCAAACTGATACCGCTCCTGAGGATGAAGGATCAGGCTTTTGTTCCTTGTTGTGAGGAAAGGAACGAAAATGATTATTTACCCTGGAAAGAAAGGGAAAGCAAAGTTGACTTAGAAGACATGTCAGCATTCCAAGTTTAATCCATAAAGCTTTTCTAGCTAAAATAGCTAGAGACATATACCTGACATCAACTCTAATGATATCAAAAGATGGTATCACCAATAAAATTATTAGCATGTTATAGAATAATAATAATGCTATAAAATTATGATCTGTTACTTGTTGCGCTAAAGCTTCTAACCAAAAAGTTGAAGCTGCAGCAACATCCGCTAAAAATATAGCAGGTCTAAGAAGATTACCTGAACATAAGTAAGCTTTTCTTAGAAAGGATTCAATTTTCCTATCTAAAGGATCCTTAAATGAAGTACTATCTGCCATAGGAATAGTAGTACATTAGCAGGAGTAGAGACAGCCCCATAACCTTAGGGATTTTTGTCCCAAAAAACTCTAATCTGTCAGATGGCACAGGATATAATTTGCTTAAACGTCTAGAAGGAGTAAATAAATTACCCAAATTATTCCATTCCCTGGAAATCACTTCAGAAATAGCATCAGGGAGATAAAACACTTCTGGAATAACTACAGGAGATTTAAAAACCTTATTTAAACGTTTACATTTAGTATCAAGAGGACCAGAATCCTCTATTTCTAATGCAAATAACACTTCTTTAAGTAAAGAACGAATAAATTCCATCTTGAACAAATACAAAGATTTATCAGCATCAACCTCTGAGACAGAAACCTCTGAACCAGAAGAACCATTATCAGTATCAGAATGATGATGTTCATTTAAAAATTCATCTGAAAAAAGAGAAGTTTTAAAAGACTTTTATGTATACTAGAAGGAGAAATAACAGACATAGCCTTCTTAATGGATTTAAAAAATAAAATCTCTTATGTTATCAGGAACACTCTGAAAATTAGATGTTGACGGAACAGCAACAGGTAATGTAACAGTACTAAAGGAAATTTTATCTGCATTAATAAGTTTGACATGACATGCAATACAAATAACAGCTGGAGAAACAGATACCAAAAGTTTATAGCAGATACACTTAGCTTGGTAGCTCCAGCACTGTGCAGTGATTTTCCTGAAGTATCTTCTGACTCAGTTGCAACGTGGAACATCTTGCAATATGTAAAAAAAAAAACAACATATAAAGCAAAATTGATCAAATTCCTTAAATGACAGTTTCAGGAATGGGAAAAAATGCCAGTGAACAAGCTTCTAGCAACCAGAAGCAATAAATAATGAGACTTAAATAATGTGGAGACAAAAATGACGCCCATATTTTTTAGCGCCAAAAAAGACGCCCACATTATTTGGCGCCTAAATGCTTTTGGCGCCAAAAAAGACACCACATCCGGAACGCCGACATTTTTGACGCAAAAAACCGTCAAAAAATGACGCAACTTCCGGCGACACGTATGACGCCGGAAACAGAAAAAAAATTTTGCACCAAAAAAGTCCGCGCCAAGAATGACGCAATAAAATGAAGCATTTTCTGCCCCCGCGAGCCTAACAGCCCACAGGGAAAAAGTCAAATTTTTTAAGGTAAGAAAAAATGATTGAAACAAATGCATTTATCCCAAATATGAAACTGACTGTCTGAAAAATAAGGAATGTTGAACATTCTGAGTCAAGGCAAATAAATGTTTGAATACATATATTTAGAACTTTATAAATAAAGTGCCCAACCATAGCTTAGAGTGTCACAGAAAATAAGATTTACTTACCCCAGGACACTCATCTACATGTTTGTAGAAAGCCAAACCAGTACTGAAACGAGAATCAGCAGAGGTAATGGTATATATAAGAGTATATCGTCGATCTGAAAAGGGAGGTAAGAGATGAATCTCTACGACCGATAACAGAGAACCTATGAAATAGACCCCGTAGAAGGAGATCACTGCATTCAAATAGGCAATACTCTCCTCACATCCCTCTGACATTCACTGCACGCTGAGAGGAAAACCGGGCTCCAACTTGCTGCGGAGCGCATATCAACGTAGAATCTAGCACAAACTTACTTCACCACCTCCATCGGAGGCAAAGTTTGTAAAACTGAATTGTGGGTGTGGTGAGGGGTGTATTTATAGGCATTTTAAGGTTTGGGAAACTTTGCCCCTCCTGGTAGGAATGTATATCCCATACGTCACTAGCTCATGGACTCTTGCTAATTACATGAAAGAAAGCTAAATACATATACCTGACATCAACTCTAATGATATCAAAAATGGCATCACAAATAAAGTTATTAGCATGCTGAAGAAGTTTAACAATGCTATGAGTATTATGATCTGACACTTGTTGTGACAAAGCCTCCAACCAAAAAGTGGAAGCTGCCGCAACATCAGCCAAAGAAATAGCAGGCCTAAGAAGATTACCTGAACATAAATAAGCTTTCCTTAGAAAGGAATCAATTTTCCTATCTAAAGGATCCTTAAAGGAAGTACTATCTGCCGTAGGAATAGTAGTACGTTTAGCGAGAGTAGAGATGGCCCCATCAACTTTAGGGATTTTGTCCCAAAACTCTAATCTGTCAGATGGCACAGGATACAATTTCTTAAACCTTTTAGAAGGAGTAAATGAATTACCCAGATTATTCCATTCCCTAGAAATTACTTCAGAAATAGCATCAGGGACAGGAAAAGCTTCCGGAATAACTGTAGGAGGTTTAAAAACCGAATTTAAACGCTTAGTAGATTTAGTATCAAGAGGACTAGAATCCTCCATCTCTAATGTGATTAAAACTTCTTTAAGTAAAGAACGAATAAATTCCATTTTAAATAAATATGAAGATTTATCAGTGTCAATATCTGAGACAGAATCCTCTGAACCAGAAAAATCATCATCAGAAACCGACAAATCAGAATGATGATGTTCATTTAAAAATTAATCTGAAAAATGTGAAGTTTTAAAAGACCTTTTACGTTTACTGGAAGGAGGAATAACAGACATAGCCTTCCTAATAGATTTAGAAACAAAATCTCTAGTATTAACAGGAACATCCTGAGTATTAGATGTTGATGGAACAGCAACAGGTAATGGAATATTACTAATGGAAATACTATCTGCATTAGCAAGCTTATCATGACATTCATCACAAACTATAGCCGGAGGGACAGTTACCACAAGTTTACAGCAGATACACTTAACTTTGGTAGAACCAGCATCAGGCAGCGTTTTTCCAGAAGTAGCTTCTGATCCAGGGTCAATCTGAGACATCTTGCAATATGTAAGAGAAAAAACAACATATAAAGCAAAATCTATCAAATTCCTTAAATGACAGTTTCAGGAATGGGAAAAAATGCCAATGAACAAGCCTCTAGCAACCAGAAGCAAATGAAAAATGAGACTTAAATAATGTGAGAAAAAAGGTGGAGACAATAATGACGCCCACATTTTTTTGGCGCCAACAAAGCCGCCCACATTATTGGCGCCAAAATGCTTTTGGCGCCAAGAATGACGCCACATCCGGTGACGCCGACATTTTTGGCGCAAAACGTCAAAAAAATGATGCAAACATGAACAACTTCCGGCGACAAGTATGACGCCGGAAATGACAAAGAAATTTTTTGCGCCAAAAAAGTCAGCGCTAAGAATGACGCAATAAAATGAAGCATTTTCAGCACCCGCGAGCCTAACAGCCCACAGGGAAAAAAGTCAATTTTAAGGTAAGAATTTTTTTTTATTCATATGCATTATCCCAAATAATGAAACTGACTGTCTGAAATAAGGAATATTGATCATCCTGAATCAAGGCAAATAAATGTTCAAACACATATATTTAGAACTTTATATAAAAGTGCCCAACCATAGCTTAGAGTGTCACACAGAAAATAAGGCTTACTTACCCCAGGACACTCATCTACATGTAGTAGAAAGCCAAACCAGTACTGAAACGAGAATCAGTAGAGGTAATGGTATATAAGAGTATATCGTCGATCTGAAAAGGGAGGTAAGAGATGAATCTCTACGACCGATAACAGAGAACCTATGAAATAGATCCCGTAGAAGGAGACCATTGAATTCAAATAGGCAATAATCTCTTCACATCCCTCTGACATTCACTGCACACTGAGAGGAAAACCGGGCTCCAGCCTGTTGCGAAGCGCATATCAACGTAGAATCTAGCACAAACTTACTTCACCACCTCCACGGGAGGCAAAGTTTGTAAAACTGATTTGTGGGTGTGGTGAGGGGTGTATTTATAGGCATTTTGAGGTTTGGGAAACTTTGCCCCTCCTGGTAGGAATGTATATCCCATACGTCACTAGCTCATGGACTCTTGCTAATTACATGAAAGAAAAGATAGTAATCTAGATATAGACACTATATCAGCAAAAGATTTAAGCCATTAAGTTCTTCTAGTAAGAATAGCTAAAGACATAGATTTAATATAAATTTTCATGACATCAAATATAGCATCACAAATGAAATGATTAGCATGTTGAAGTAAAAAAACAATGCTAGACAATTCAGGATCTATTAACTAAGCTAAACTGTCCAACCAAAAAGTTGAAGCAGCAGCAACATCAGCCATAGAAATGGCCGGTCTAGGGGGCGGAGTTTAGCCACGCAGGACGATGGCAGCAGGCTTCTAGAACTCCTAGGCCCCGTGGCAAAAATAGTGTGTATAACAGGGATGGGGGCTCCCTAATCCTCCTTGCAAAATAAATTTGATCAGACGGAGAGCACAGTAGGTGAGACTGGCACCAGCAAAAAAAAAAAAAAAGAGGATTAGAGACAAAAAGGTCCATCGTCGGCTAAGGCACAGG
This sequence comes from Bombina bombina, assembly GCF_027579735.1. Lineage (NCBI taxonomy): Eukaryota > Metazoa > Chordata > Amphibia > Anura > Bombinatoridae > Bombina > Bombina bombina. The sequence goes on from NC_069501.1 coordinate 920,836,908, forward strand.
ACAACTGAGCATCGCAACTCACAACTGCCTTGAAGTGACTGACACTCACATGTGCCGGACTGCCGGGGGACCAAGAGACAACTTACAGGCAGACATTCCAGGTGGTGAACCTGGCCACAGACTAGGCATCTGGCAGCCGAACGGCTATATGGACGGGCAGCGACGCAGCAATAATTACAAAGCCGGAGTCAGTCCAGACAGCACGGGCAAGGTAAGAGGTGCAAGTCTCAGCACGTCATTTCAAAAGGGCATAAATAGTACCTCCGACATAGAGAAAAACCCTCAGACACAACTGGCCAGGACCAGACCACTACTCACTATCTAAAAAGAGTGCGACACAGTGGCCATCTTGAGAAAGTAGTAGGCCCAAGACCACAATAACTATTACACACAGTGTGCATAAATAATAGCAGGTGGTTTTACAGTCAGGAGACTACTATCACATACATACATCTTTGCACTGCAAAGACACTAAGGAAGCAGCATGACCAAGCATCATCAAGCAATAACGGTACAGAACCAGAAACACCTCAGAGGGGTTACATATTAACATATCCGAAAACCCAATTTTAAACTCGCAACTGGTATAGCCACACATATATGCAAAGGGTGTGTTTGGGCAAATTATACCCCCATATAATATAAGGGCCAGTAATAGCGCATAGGCGTTAACAAGGACAAAGTTATGTCAAACAAAACGGCTTCTAAAAGCGAAAAAGGAACTAGACCCAGAACCCTAGGTCACTACTTGAAACCAATGGAACCCACAGGACCTACTGCCAATTAACCCTTTTGCCCCTGGGGGGATGCAAACTGACATAGTCAATGCCAATCACACTGAGGGCTCACCCTCCAACTCCGTCACAAAAAATGACCTTAATCTACTTCGAAAGAAGACATGAACATATTCATGCATAAAGTCAGAACACTTTACAAAGAATTGCATAAAGATATCACAGCAATGTCGGATAGAGTCACAACTGTTGAAGGAGAACAAGCCATGACTAACATTAATATCAGCCACCTTACCGCAAAAGTACAAGCTCAAGAAGATATCATACAGTCCTTAAATGACAAAATCGAGGACCTAGATAACCAAGGCCACCTAGAGTGGGCGGATACCTACCATGCAAAGTGGAAAAATGTAAAAGTTCACATAATTTTGGACACAATGAAGGTCAACACTATTTCTAGTTATTGTTGGTTTTAAAACTTTTATTAGTCAAAGTATAAGATAAAAGGTTTTTGTGTTTTAAACTGAAGCTTCCTTAGGGGTTTGAAATGTTTGTATTTGTTGATTATCTCCGGTCAAGCAACCTATAGAGATGCTGACTGAAAACACCTAAAATCAAGACTCTCTCCAGTCGCTATATAAATAATAAAAAAAAATAAAAAAATGGGGGGGGGCGCAGCGGGAAATTCCATGGGAACTGTGTAAAATAACAGTTTGTGACCTTGCTGCTCAAGATGGGACAGTGTTAATCAAAACTTACCTTTCTTGATATTAATATAATTGTTCTGTATATATTGCTATTGCAAGTGTTAACAAGTATGCAAGTTTGTTACAACTATTACTAAATGTTTGTTCCACATCACATAATTGCCATAATTCAACCCTCCCCCCAGAACGGAGGACGGGGGACACTCCTCACTCCCATTTCACTAATCTGTAAAACCATCTATTGCATAATTGCCACGGGGACACATCCCCAGAATCACATCTTTCTTTTCCTGTACCCAGGACCCCATTCTTGAACTCAAATTTGTCACCACCCATCTTATTTCCCTCATTCTATTTACTATCTCTCCTTGTGCTTCTTTGAATCTTTCACCTATTCCTAACCGTTATCCAATTCTACCACTCTCACACTTGATCCTCAAATTATAAATGCTGCAACAAATCTGAGGATCCACTTCTGACCTCATATATATAAACTTACAAATCAAAACCGATTCCCAAATCGGAAATAACTCATAAAAATTCTCAATCGCACATTCAATGTAAATAAAAGCTCAGAACATACCCTAACTCTATTGACACTGAATGTCAAGGGACTTAACAGCCCAGGCAAAAGGTCAATTGCAACAAAAGAACTGTCCCGAAATAATCATTCGATAATATTCCTACAAGAAAAACACTACCAAAAAGGGAAAGAACCCAAATGGTCAATCCCCAAATACTCAAACATGATTTTTGCGTCCAGCCCAAAAAAAAAAAAAGGGTGGGGGTTCTGCTCCACAGGTCCATTCCCTTACAGACATCATCGGTGATCAGAGACCCTGACGGTCGCTACATACTAATAGTGGGTCTGTTATATGGCAGACCCATTACCCTTCTGAATATTTACACCCCAAACACAGAGCAGCATTGCTTCATTAAGAAAATATCCCAATGACTACTTGATAACCGAAAAGGCATGATTATTTTAGGAGGTGATTTCAATCTCTCGTTTAACCCTCCAGCAGGACACATCGAACAACCTATCTAGTGTATCTAAAACTATATTAAAATCGTCTAGCGGATCTGAATTTAGACGACATATGGCGCACCCTCAACCCCACAGCTAAGGACTACACATATTATTCTAACGTTAACAAAAAATATTCGCGCATTGACTATTTTTTCACGGATTCTATAGGACTAACCACGATAACCGAATGCGATATAGGCACAATCTCGTGGACTGATCATGCCCCAGTTGAGTGCACTTTACTGTGGCCTGAGACACCTCTCACAGAATTTATTTGGCGACTGGACGATCCCCTACTGACAGACTCGCCAATAGTAGAAGAAAAAATTGAAAACTAATATCTGAGTATTTTACTCATAATCCAAATTCAAACACATCTAGCTCCACCACCTGGGAGGCCCATAAATGCGTGGTTAGGGGAGAACTGATTAAGATCAGAGCGAGAAAACTGATAGAAAGACGGACAAAACATGAACAACTACACTCTACAATCCAGCAGCTAGAACAAACGCATAAAACCCCCCCACATAACCAAACACTTCTAAATGAGCTTACACAAGCCAGAAGGGAACTGAAAGATTTTTTAGTGCAGGAGTCCCAAAGACAAGCAATGTATCTCCGCCAATTATATTATGACTAGGGGAACAAACTGGGCAAACTTCTAGCTAAAACTATACAACGTAAAAAATAAAAATCTTATATAAACTCACTGAAAAATAGTAGCTCAACTTTGATAAAAGACAGCAAAGGAATCGCTAACGAATTCAGGCAGTATTATCACAATTTATACAACCTAGACGATTCTCCAACCCCCTTTCCATCCTCGCAGCTTAAAGACAAACATTCAAGAATTATGAATTATTTTTTTTTTAAATGAATTTTTATTCAGTTTTAGTATGAAAGGTAACACTTGGGGACACGCAGGACCCCTGTTCAAAACATATACAAACAAAAGGATCGGACACGCAGGTCCGGTTGCAATAGCTGTCAAAACACTGATATATCATAAATAAATTGCAGGGATTTGTGGTGAAAATAGTTCACCAAGAATGAACCCTGGCGTGGGCTCTGAATATGGGAGGGGGGGGGAAAGGGGGGGGGGAGGTGGTATTTATAGATTAAGTTTAATGCTCCTCCAAAGATCAAGTCAGGATAAGGTGCAGCCCACGCTGAACCTAGCCCACACTGTAACCAGCACACATTATACCCAGCACACGCCGTACCTAGCACCCGACTGCCGAGCACACACTGTACCTAGCACCCGCCTTGCCGAGCACACGCGGTACCTAGCACACACCGTACCTAGCACACACGATACCTAGATCACGCTATTCCTAGTACATGTTGTACCCATCACACGCCTTACCGAGCACACGTGGCCCCTAGCGCACATTTAACCTAGCACATGGTGTACCTAGCACACGATGTACCTAGCACACACGGCACCTAGCATCTACTGTGCCTAGCTCACGCTATACCTAGTACACGCCGTACCCAGCACCCACCTTGCCTAGCACACGCGGTACCTAGCAAACATTGAACCTAGTACATATGGTACCTAGCACACAGGATACCCAGCACACATATCTAGCACACAGGATGCCTAGCACACATTATACCTAGCTCACATTGTACCCAGCACCCACTGTTCCTGGCTCACGCTATACCTAGCACACACCGCACTCAGCACCCGCCTTGCCTGGCCCACGCGGTGCCTGGCCCACGCGGTACCTGGCCTACGCGGTACCTGGCCCACATGATGGTTTCTAGAATCAGTTATAAATTTCCATATGGCATACAGTGTAGGAGTAAGTAAATGTAGAACTGGTCATATCTCCCATCTCAGCATACTTTCATTTAACCCACTCCATGTCAAGAAAATTGAAGTACCTAGCACACCTAATACCTCCTCGAATACATCGCCTGAAGGGGGAATAATAACAATGCTCAATGGCATTAACATATCTAAATCAATAAGTATGCGTACATGCCAGATATTTTCCACATATGGCGTATTGCTGAAGAGACAAAGAATCACAGGCTACTTATGCATTGGTACGTACCCTGTAGTGTACAGCTGACATTGGGAAAATCTAACCCAAAAAGTTATAGTTAGCATTGAATTTAGGAATAAAGTACAGACTTCAGTCATATTACTCCATGTAATAAGTCCACTATAGACTAGTCTACGTAGGATTTTTTTTAATTATATGGAATACCCTAACAAACATTCAAACAATAAATATGTCATGGTATATGTGAGGTTAATAAATATATATATTTTAATCATATATCTCAAGATTAATAAATCTGTATTGTTGATCAGAAAAAAAAAAAAGTGATTCATTCCTCTCAGACAAACTGACTTCACTCATGTTCAGCTCTTCCCCCATTTAGTAGGCAGACAGGATGTCTCCAAAGGCTTGAGCATAACCTTTGAAGCCCCCTCCTGCTGTGTAAAAGGCAGCACTTTGATACATAGAACAGGACACAGGCAAATATATGGATTTCCTCCAAGAGAAATGCCGATCTGTCTGAAGAAATGTGAGAAATGAAAACCTTTTTCAAGGGGAACTGGTAATTAGCACAGATTTATTTGAGCGGTTCATGTGGTGATTAAGATAATAAAGGCCTTGGGAAACAAAAGACAGATGCTGAGGTGTGACTCTGGAAGCTCACGTAAGCAGGCAGCAAATAAACATCAATTTATTTTTTTCTGTTTGAATGCATGCCCCAGAATGTATTAAATATAGAAATTTGAGAAATTGTCTAATTCTCTATTATTATTACATGGGTATTTGCTAAGCTTGGGAGGTAACTGTTTTAGTCAGTCAAAAATGTGTAATAACCTCTGTTTTGTTTATATTTTTCAGACAGATAATCTCAGATCTACATAGAAACGAATGTGCATATATATATGTATATATATATACATATATATATGTTTTGAAAACATAAAAGATCTTACTTAACCTCAGTGTTTTTAAGAATATAAATAAATACTTGTGGACCTGGAAAGAAATAATTAATGACACTTATTACTTTATTTCAGATGGAATGCCTGCATGAAATGAAATATCATATCATATGAATGTGCAATAAATGTTTATAAAGTTTCAAATACATCTTTTAAAATATAGTGAGATGAAGATATGGAAGTTACTTTGATGTGATATGACTATGAGATATATATTTTCTGTGAGACTAAATGAAATATAAATTATTTTAATATAATGTTAGATATATTTGATATTTCATATCAAAATGATCAGAAAATTCATTAAGATATAACTTATCCAAAACAAATATTGTGAATAGTTGTTGCAGTAAATTATGATAAAATGAATAACCATTTCATAGAAATAGTGATTAAAGTTGTTTCAAATGTTGCTGTGTCTGTTTGTGATGCCACCCGGTGTTACCATGAGAGAACTACAGCCAGAAAGATTTTTGGCTGTTGGAAATGGGATATCCAGTTATCCAATAGAGGGACAAGGTTTCACACCAATGATTACACTAATAAGTTGTATGCAGAAGGAAGGGGAAAACACTGGCTGCAGCGTTAGGTAACTGACTGAAACTGTTTTGCGTGGGACACAGTCAAACTTTAAAAACAAAGTGGGCCATATTTCTCCTATTCCATTGCAATTACACTTATTTTATATGAGGTGTGAAAAATCTTGAAGTTGGATATCATTTTGGGAAGTTGGATATCATTTTGGTAACGTATATATATATATATATATATATATATATATATATATATATATATATATATATATATATATATATATATATATATATATATATATATATATAGAGTAGAAGAAAAGGCTGTTTTTAACTTTGGATGATATCTGCTGCTGGCATTTTGAAACCAATCTAAACAAGCTGACTACCTCCTTCTCATTGATTGCAAAAATTACTTATCTGTCTTCTGAGATGACCTAAAGACCGCTACGAATTGGTTCAAAATTGGTGAAGTATATTGTATTTTAAATTGGTAGTCATAAGCCTAGGTATTATTCAAATCTGTGTCTGATTGGCTAAGTAACTCATCTATGCAAGTTCTGATATTGTCAGTTAATTTGGTATTAGGATAAATTGCAGTTAAATAGCAGAATATATATATTATCCTATTGTTTTATAAACACTGTTTAGAATTGTATTGCTTGGATGTTAAAGGTTTTTAGTCCCATTGTGTTAAATAAATAAAAGGCTGAATTGTGAAGGTATATTTTTCTGGGTTTTGTAAGAAGGATAGCATATCTTAATAGTCGGTTTTCAAGCGCATATACATTTATTTCATATTTCTTTTATTGCAAATATATTTCAAAAATGTTCATGGATATTAATTAAATAAAAGAGTTCAGGTATTTATATTAATTGTATGGTATAGTAGATGCATGGTTGATTAGGGTTTCTATTTTTTTTTTTATTGTGTTTATAACCCTGCCATAAACTGATATATATTATTTGGATAGCACTACTAAGATTTTCATAAATATACTGACAAATAGCTAAAGGTACATTAGGGAACGAACATTTTTGTGTCTATGGGCCATGACATCTACACATCTGAATTGAATACAAGAGTTGGAGCAGTTTTAGGGACAACACAAAACAGGCCCAAGAATATGATTCAGCAGAGTTCATCGTAGAGTATGAAGACTTTTACCCTTTGGCTGCTACGAAACTTGGAGTTGGTAGCTGAAATGTCAAATCTTGAGAAATCTTACATTTAAACTGTGCTCTGTCAGTAGGGATGAGAGCTGGTATTCCAATTAGGAAAGAGAATTTAAGCATGCACACCGAGTGAAACGCCTAGCAATATTAAAGGGGTATACTATCTGTTACTGAAGCAGGCTTGTTCATATATGAGGAACTATCTTTTTCCTTATGGCCTAATAACCTTAACAAAGTACAGAAATACAATCAAGAGCCCTGAAGGGAGCACTACAATTACCCCACGTCAGTTTTTAGCAGAGGGCAGAGGTTCCCACATATGTCCAGTAGCGACATGACTGAGAAGTGAAGTACACTTAGAAAACATCAAGCCGGGTAAGGGAAGGAGAGCTGTGCCTGTAAGGGGTTGGTGGATCTTTAGCTTTCTTCTTAAGTAAGGGGGTAATGATATTCATGTCGGTATTGTGTACCTTGGTCCCCAGCTGGATGACATTGCTTACAATAGCACTCTTCTCACATTTTCTACGCCCCCAAAATCAAATATTGGGCATTTCCAGCATTTATAGTAATTGTGAAGACCCAAAGAATCTCTTCCGCTGTCTCCACACTCCTTTTTTTATCTGCTTAGTGTTCGTGGCTTGTGTTTGTCATAATTTTATAGCAGGGGTTAAGTGCTAATGCAGCCTAAAGTAGCAACGTGGACTGTGCGAACTAGCAGTAACTTCACACTGCATATCCATGTTGCAGTGCTACCTGCCCGGTATGTAAAAAAAATATGGGACTCACCCTGTCAGCGTGTCGCATGCTTGCAAATGGCATAAGTGTTGTGTCTCTACGAGTTCCTGTCCATGTGGTGCTAGTGGAGCTCCGTTTGTTCACGGCCTTATGTAATGACCGTCGGTGTGACTGGAGACACAGTTGTTTGAGTGATTTTGTGACTCCTTGGTCCTGAAGTCCGCCTCATCTGTCTGGGTATCGATGTATACCTGAACTGGAGTGTTGTACTGTCTGTGTGTGCTCCGGTGTGCCGGTCGGCTACTCCCCGCTGTCTGTCAGGTCTCATACATCTTTACTCAGTTTGGCGCCAATCAGTGATCCTCTCGTAGCACTTGCTGTAAATGTCCAAACACTTACATATTTGCGCCCAGACAACTGAGCGGACAGCAGTGACCTGTGGTGTTCATGAGAGTTAGTTGGGTGTCCCTAATCTTCTGATCGCCGTAGCTCAAATCAGACTTTAAGGGCAGTAAATTCACTTCAGAGTTACATAAAAGTTATTTTTTCAGGCCGATATAGTGTAGGATGTAACTATAATTCATACATCTATATAATTTTAGCCAGGAGCTCTGTTCATGCACGTCTGTTCAGACCGGCTGCTCAATTATGAAATATTTATCAGACCTTCCTCTCACCAAACTAAAAAGCGAAGAGAAAGCAGCCCTAGACTCTCCAATAATTGAACATGAAATAGATCAAACAATAAAAGATTTCCCTTCAGCAAAATGCCCGGGCCCTTACGGGTTCTCCACTAAATATTATAACATTTTCAAAACTCTTCTTATACTGCACCTCCTCTCTTTATTGAATGACCTAACTTCCACTAAAAAGTTATCATTAAGGATGTTAGAAGCTCACATCTCGGTATTACCCAAAAAAGGAAAACCCCCAGACAGACCCAGTAATTTCAGATCAATTTCACTTCTGAATACAGACGTAAACATTTTTGCAAAAATACTAGCCACCAGACTTCATAGTTATCTTCCCAAACTTATCTCCACAGATCAGGTGGATTTTGTGCCAGGTAGGGAAGCCAAAGAGAATACCCTTAGAATACAGCACATCGGACTACTGGGGGCAGAAAAGGCATTTGACAGAGTGGATTGGTCTTTTCTTAGAGAAACCATGTCCAGCATGAATGTGGGCGACCATTTACAAAACATGGTCTTTTCCTTGTACTCAGACCCAAACGCTAGGGTGAGGGTGAACGGCACACTTTCAGTCTCATTCCTCATTTCCATCGGAACCCGACAGGGCTGCCCTCTTTCCCCCTTACTATTCATACTATCTTTTGAAACACTGGCCCAAAAAAATCAGAGTTAACACAAAGATTGAAAGCATACACATAGGAGATAGAGAACATAAACTGATGATGTATGCTGATATTTTATTCTCCATATCCAATATTGAACATTCCATACCAGAACTACTTACAGAGTTACAAGGATATGGCCAAGTCTCTAATTTCCATCTAAATCTGAATAAATCAGAATTACTTAACATAATCTCCCCCCCCCACATCTGGTACAACATCTTGTAACAAAATATAATTTGACATTAGTTCCAGTGAAACTAAAATATCTAAGCGTCTTCCTAACAGCTAACCCAGATGCCCCGCTCGGATATAACTACTCGCAACTTAAAAAAGAAATTGCTGACGACCTGAGCTCCTGGAGCAATAAACCACTCTCTTGGCTGGGCAGGGTGGGCATTATAAAGATGAACATTCTGCCTAGGTTACTATACTTGTTCCAGACCTTGCCAATCCCACTACCCAACCACTTCTTGTTACAAATACAAAACATTGTAGATAACTTCATATAGGGGAGAGGGAGAAGTAGGATGCGAAGACAGACTATGTTCCTACAAAAGGAGCGAGGTGGCCTAGGAGTACCGAACCTGGTGTTATATAGAAGAGCCATACTGTTGCAGCAGATTTTAGACTGGAGCCACAACTCAGATTAAAAGGCCTGGGTCCAACTAGATAACCACATCCTTGAGAAAGGCAATGTTGCATCTTTTGCGTGGACAGAGCCTAGAAAATGCCCAGACACAATACAGTTTTATGCTATCATATCTGAAACATTTAAAGAATGGGACAGGACCATAGCTACCAACCCACATGTTTCTACCAAAATTGGCCCACTTCTCCCCATTAGAGAAAATATTGACTAACCACTAGGCACTACAGGCAAAACACACAGGCCAACATATAAACTGAGGGAGGGTACCCTACACTTTGCAATAGAGCAAGGAACTATAGCACCACTGGAAAAATTACAACAATGGGATACAAAAAAGTTCCCCATATGGTTAACACGAACACAAATAGTACACTACATAGCTACGCACAGACAAAAATCTTAAATGCATAGAGATCTTACATCTTTCGAAAAACTGTGCACACAAGAATCTCCCCCAAGACATACTGTCTCTCTACTATATAAAATACTACTACTGCCAAATGAGACAACGCTGCCTAATTATGTCAGATCCTGGAGCACCGAACTAAACACTAAATACGACCCAAAAACTTGGCAAAAGTCATTTCAGATGGCAACAGCTACCTCAACATCAGCCACTATACAGGAAATGCACATCAAATTTATCAGTAGATGGTACTTGACGCCATTCAGATTACATAAATCTAACCCTCAAATTAGCAACCAATGCTGGAGAGCATGCGGACAGGTGGGCACGATACAACACATGTGGTGGTCGTGCCCCCTTCTCACAGAGTTCTGGAGAGATGTTTTCAAATCTATCTCCTCAGTATTGGGAATCGCCATTGAACCCAACCTACACTTATTACTGTTCTTAAAAATCCCAAAGCTAAAGAGCAAACTACACAGGACCATTCTTCTTATAATGCTCAATGGCGCCAAGAAACTTAATTCCCAAAAAGTGGAAGTCCAGCAATATACCTGCGATTTGCGAATGGCATAAACAAACTACAGACACACTACAACTTGAACGCTTCCACTATTTAAAAACAAATAAATTACAATTTCACCAGGGGCTTCTGGACCTGTGGAGCGGAGTCCAGCTCTAAGAGTACAGTGGACCTAGAACATAACCAAAAAGTAAAATCGAACAAAGCAGCAGACACCCCCCCCAACCTCCCTTCCCCAATCCTCCTTATCCTGCTATTCCTTCCTTTACCATTTCCGTTTACATAACAGATAGCCAACATGGTGAAATATAATGTTAATGCTATCAATGTTACCCACCGCATGCTATTTATGATTGCTAGCTATAATATGTGATGTCTTTAACCAGTTGGAAGGACTCTAGTGATTCGCTAACCAAAAAAGGACTATTTGATGTCTTTAACCAGTTGTAAGGCTATAAACTGAAATAAGTATCACTTATTACACTGTTGTGTAACCCCTGTTGTTGGTTGTTTTAATAACATTGTTTAACACTGATATTCAATAAAAACTATTTGAAAAAAAAAAAAAAAAGAATTTAAACGTTTGCTATTCTTGTTATCAAGAGGACTAGATTCCTCAATACCCAAAGTAAATAATACTTCCTTTAATAAAGAACAAATATATTCAATCTTAAAAAGAAAGGTTGATTTATCAATTTCAGACTCTGAAGTAGGATCCTCTGAGCCAGAGAAATCCTCATCAGCAGAAGATACTTCAGTATGCCGACGATCAATACAGGCTTCATCTGATTTATTAAAACTAAGGAGATCTTTTGCGTTTATTTGAAGGCAGAATAGCAGTCATAGCCTTCTCTATGACTGCAGCAATGTTCTCTTTAATATCTACAGGAATATCATGTCATGTCATGTCATATCATGTTACATTAGACTGTAAAGGTTTAACAGTAGATGTATTTGTACTTATAGAAACATTATCAGCATGTAAAAGTTTTTTCATAACAAGTGTCACATATTTGAGCTGAAGTAAGATCAGCTTATTTACAACAAACACACTTAGCTTTGGTAGAATTGTATTCAGGCAGCTTAGTTCCTACAGTAACATCAGAGGCAGGATCAGTCTGAGACATCTTGCAAAATGTAACAAAAAAGAAAAAACAACATTTAAACAAAATATTTAATTTCCTCAAATAGCAGTTTCAGGAATTGGAAAAAATGCTTATGATAAAAATGTAATACAAAAGTAAAATCAAAAACAAGCAACCTAGCCCTCTAAGATCAAATGAGAGCAGAGAGCAAAAAGAGAGAGAGAAATGTATAGCAAATTAAGGCGCCAAAAATGGAGCAAATGCAAAGCAAAACATATTTTCCACCAAAGATAAATGATGCGACTCGCGTCTAATAGGCGCAACTTTGTGCCAAAAAAGTTGCAAGAAATGACGTGACTCGCGTTACAGCAGACGCAACTTTGCGCCAAAATAGTCGCAAGAAATGACGTGACTCGCGTCACAGCAGATGCAACTTTGCGCCAAAAAAATTGCAAGAAATGACGTGACTCGCGTCACAGAAGACGCAACTTTGCGCCAAAAATCTTTGCACCAAAAATGTTGCAATGAAAAGCAACATTCTGCGTCATCGCGAGTCTAAGCCTGCGACATTTTTGAAAAAAACAAACTTCAAGTTTGTAATTAACTGGAACCCCAAGTAAGCCAAAAACTTCCATAAACATAATTCCCAAGCTGAAACTGTTTAGACTGCAAAGGGAAATACACAGACCTGATTTATGGCAAATATATACAATATACATTTAAAACTTTTTAAGATAAAGTGCCAAACATAGCGAGAGTGTCTTAAAAAATAACAAATACTTAACAGAAGACACTCATTTACATATAGCCGACAGCCAAACCAGTACTGAAACATATCAGCAGAGGTAATGGTAGAGGAGTATAATATCAATCTGCAAATGGAGGCAGAGATGAATCTCTGCGACCGATTACAGAGAGACTTGAAAACATGACATCGTTAGGCAATACTCCCTTCACATCCCTCAGACAAACACTGTACTTTGAGAGGAACTGGGTTTCAATATGCTTAGAAGCACCTATCACAGAAGAAAATCAAGCACAACTTGCTTCACCACCTCCACAAGGAGACAAAGTTTGTAAAACTAAGGTATGAGTGAGGTGGGAGGTGTATTTATAGGCATTTTGAGGTTTGGGAAACGTTGCCCCCTCCTGGTAGGAATGTATATCCCATATGTCACTAGCTCATAGACTCTTGCCACTTACATGAAAGAAATGGACCCTGGGACTGAAGGTCTACCACAGAGGCCAAGGAGGGCAGCTGAACAAGACAACCAGTAAGTAGAAGCAGCAGCTACATCAGCAATAGAAATAGCTGGCCTGAGAATATAGCTTGCATGTAAAAAAAGGCCCTTCTTTGAAAAGACTAACTTTTTATTTAAAGGGTCTTTAAAAGAAGTACTTTTCCAAAGGAATAGAACTTTTAGACAGAGAAGACATATCCTCATCCCCCTTGGGAACTGTTTCCTACAAATCTGTATTAGCAGCAGGAAAAGGATATAACTTTTTAAACCTTGTAGATGAAGTAAAATAACTACCTGGATTAAACCATTTCCTAGAAATCATGTCAGAGAATAGGGAAAATTTGAAGGAGATTAACAACAGTCTTAAAAACTAAAATTAAATGATTACAAGGCTTATCAGAAACTTTAGGATATTTAACCCCTAAAGTAAACAAGACCTCCTTCAAAAACAAAATGTATGCTTACCTGATAAATGTATTTCTTTTTGGATATAATGAGTCCACAACGTCCTCAATTACTGTTGGGAATATCACTCCTGGCCAGCAGGAGGAGGCAAAGAGCACCACAGCCAAGCCGTTAAGTATCACTCCCCTTCTGACAACCCCCAGTCATTCGGACAAAGGGAAATAGAGAAAAAGGATCAACATAAACGTGCGGAGGTGCCTGAGGTTTATACAAAATTAACTGTCTTAAATAAAGAGTAGGGGTCGTAGACTCACCATATCCAGAAATAAATTTATCAGGTAAGCATAAATTTAGTTTTCTTTCCTAAGATATGAGTCCACAACATCCTCAATTACTGTTGGGAACCAATACCCAAGCTAGACCTAAACAGAAGGCACCGCCGCTTGCAGAACCCTTCTCCCAAAAGAAGGCTCAGCTGAGGCAAAAGTATCAAATTTGTAAAAAGTCGCAGCCCTGCAAATCTGTTCCACAGAAGCCTCATTTTTGAAGGCCCAAGAGGAAGAGACAGCCCTTGTGGAATGAGTTGTAATTTTCTTAGGAGGCTGCTGACCAGCAGTCTAATAAGCCAAACAAATTATACATCTCAACCAGAGAGAAAGAGAAGTAACAGTAGCTTTCTGACCTTTACGTTTTCCAGAGAAACAAACAGGGCAGAAGACTGGCGAAAATCCTTAGTCGCCTGTAAATTAAAACTTAAGAGCACGCACAATGTCCAGATTGTGCAACAAACATTTCTTATGAGAAGAAGGATTAGGGCATAAAGAAGGAACAACAATTTCTTGATTAATAATTATCTGAAACAACTTGTAGAAGAAAAACCCAACTTCGTACGAAGAACCGCCTTATCTGCATGAAAGATAAGATAAGGCGAATCACACTGTAAAGCTGAGAGTTCCGAAACTCTCTGAGCAGACGAAATAGCAAACAGAAACAAAACCTTCCAAGATAACTTAATATCTATGGATACAAAGGCTCAAACAGAGCCTGCTGCAAAACTTTCAGAACAAAGTTAAGGCTCCAAGGAGGACCAACAGACTTAAACACAGGCCTGATTCTGACCAGGGCCTGACAAAAGGATTAAACATTGGGCACATCCGCCAGGTGCTTGTGTAACAAAATAGACAATACAGAAATCTGACCCTTCAGAGTACTGACTGACAAACCCTTCTCCAGACTTTCCTGGAGAAAAGACAAAATCCTAGGATTCACACCAATGAAGGTGTTTATGGTAAATCTTTCTAGTTACAGACTTGCGAGCCTGAATCAAGGTCTCAATGACTAAGCGTTCAATCTCCAAGTAGTCAGCTTCAGAGAAATGAAATTCTTCAAAGAAATAAAATTCGGATGAAGGAATGGACCCTGAACTAGAAGGTCCTTTCTCAGAGGCAACCTCCAAGGTGGAAGAGATGACATCTTCACTAAGTTTGCATACCAGATCCTGCGAGGCCATGCAGGGGCTTTTAGAATCACTGATGTTCTCTCCTGTTTGTTACGAGCAATGACTTGTGGAAGGAGCGCAAACTGAGGAAACGGGTATGCCAGCCTGAAAACCAAAGGAACCTCCAGAGCATCTATCACAGTGGCCTAAGGGTCTCTTGACCTTGTAACCGTACCTTGGAAGCTTGGCGTTCTGCCGAGACGCCATCAGATCCAGCTCCGGCACCCCCCATTTGAGGGATGAAAGGCCTGTCTGCAGAGCAAATCCCCTTCCCAGTTGTCCACTTCTGAGATGTGGATGGCAGATAGACAGCAATTGTGAGCTTCCACCCATTGCACAATCAAAGCCACCTCCTTCATGGCTAAGGAACTCTGAGTTCCTCCCTGGTGGTTGATGTAAGCCACTGAGGTTATGTTGTCTGACTGGAACCTGATAAACCGGGCAGAGGACAACTGAGGCAAAGCAATCAGAGCATTGAAAATCACTCTCAACTCCAAGATGTTTATGGGGAGAGCAGACTCCTTCCAAGTCCATAGTCCCTGCACCTTTAACGAGTACCAGACTGCTCCCCAGCCCAGCAGCCTTGCGTCCGTGGTCACAATCACCCAGGAAAGTCTCCGGAAGCATGTGCCCTGAGACAGATGATCCTGAAAAAGCAACCACGGGATAGAGTCTCTTGTCAACTGGTCTAGATCTATCCTCTGAGATAGATCCGGATGATCTCCGTTCCATTGTCTGAGCATACATAACTGCAGAACTCCTAAATGGAACTGAGCAAAGGGAATGATGTCCATGGAAGCGAACATCAGACCAATTACCTCCATACATTGAGCCACTGATGGTCAAACAATAGACTGCAGAGAGAGGCAGGCAGCAAGAATCTTTGATTTTCTGACCTCCGTCAGAAAAATCTTCATAGCTAGAGAATCTATTATGGTACCTAAAAAAAACTACCCTTGTAGCTGGAACAAGGGAACTCTTTTCCAGATTCACTTTCCATCTGTGGGGACGTAGAAAAGACAACAAGGTCTTTGTATGAGATTTTGCTTGTTGAAAAGAAGGCGTCTGAACCAAAATGTCATCCAGGTATGGAACTACCGCAATTCCCAGAGACCTGATCACTGCCAAGAGAGCTCCCAGGACCTTTGAAAAAATTCTGGGAGCTGTAGCAAGGCCAAACAAAAGAACCACAAACTGAAAGTGTTTTGTCTAAAAACGCAAATCTCAGGAACTTGTGATGATCCGTGTGAATGGGAACATGAAGATACGCATCCTTCAGGTCTTGTTTAGACACTTCAGGTCTAGAATAGGACGGAAAGTTCCCTCTTTTTTGGGAACCACGAACAGATTGGAATAAAAACCTAGACCCAGTTCCTGTTTCGGGACTGGAACGATTACTCTCAGGGAGGAAAGATCCTGCACACATTTCAAGAACGCCTCTCTTTTTATCTGGTCTGCAGATAATCTTGAGAGGTGGAACCTGCCCCTGGGGGAAAGGTCTTGAACTCCAAATTGCAACCCTGAAATTTTATGGTCCACAGCCCAGGGATCTGGGATATCTCGTATCCATGCTTGAGAAAACTGAGAAAGTCTGCCCCCCACTTGATCCGATCCCGGATCTGGGGCAAACCCCTTCATGCTGACTTAGACTCAGCTGCAGGTTTATTTGACTTTTTCCCCTTATTCCAAAACTGATTGGGTTTCCAAGAAGACGGACTAGTCCTGCTTGGAAGAAGACGGGGAAGGTTTTCCTCTGAAGTTATGAAAGGAACGAAAATTACTCTGACGTCCCTTAGGTCTATTCTTCTTATCTTGAGGTAGAAAAGACCCTTTTCCACCCATAATATCAGAAATAATTTCTGCTAGACCAGGTTTTAACAAGGCCTTACCCATGTAAGGAATCGCCAGAGGCTTGACCTTAGAGGAGAGATCCGCTGACCAAGATTTCAGCCACAATGCCCTGCTGCTTAGCACAGCAAAGCCAGATGTCTTAGCTCCCAGCCTAATCACCTGCAGGATAGCATCAGAAATAAAGGAATTAGCTATCTTAAGAGCTTTAATCGGGTCTTGGATCTCTTCCAAGGGAGTCTATACCTGAAGAGAATCAGACAAAGTATCAAACCAGTAGGATGCAGCACTTGTCACAGTGGCAATGCACACTGCAGGTTGCCATTGGAGACCTTGATGAACATATATCTTCTTCAAATAATGAGACAGGGAAAAAGATACCCCCGGCTTCTCCCACTCCTGTGTAATAGTATCCATAGCACGGTCTGGAACAGGAAAAACCTCCTTAGAGGAAGGAACCTCAAAGTAACTATTAAATTTACTAGATTTCTTAGGTAGGACAACGATATGGGTATCTGAGTCATCTAAAGTAGCCAAAACCTCCCTTAACAATACACAAAGGTGTTCAAGCTTAAAGGATACTCCTTCAGATTCAGATGAAGGAATTACACTGTCCGAATCTGAGATTTCACCCTCAGAAGCTCCTGACGAATCTTCCTAATCAGATTTAAGAGGAAGAGCCATTTGTGAAGCATTACTGGGATCAGAAACCTTACTATCTGAATCTCTGTTTCCTCTTGCGTTTTCCCTTTAACAATGGAAAAGCAGCTAACGCTGCCGATACCGCTGAAGATACCTGTGCGACAATTTCAGCTTTCAAAAATGCTCCTCCAGGAGTTATAGAGGAAATGCAGGGCACTGCATGTGATGCCATTGAGGCTTGGGACGTTACAGGAGAAGGCTGTGGTATTACCTGAACAGCATCATCCTGAGAGACATTAGGCTCAGCAATAAAAAATGTTTACACTGTAAAGTCCTCTTAACACATGAGGAACAGAATTGCATAGGGGAAGTAATGTGGGCTTCTAAGCACAAAAGACAAGCATTCATCAGAGCAGGTTCTTGTTCTATATCAGACATAATCCCAGCAAATCGATTTCCCACTTAAAAAAAAAACAAACGTTTGCTCTTAAAAATAAAAAAAATATGCACACCTTACTTAGCTTAGGGTATATTCTCAAAGTAAATATTTAATAATCTAACCGAGCGACTATGCGCTCAAAAGACACAGCCTCAGGGTACTCCACACCTCAGTCTTGGCTGAGGTGCCTACCTGCTCCTTAGACAAAAAAGAAAACGGAACTCAGTTCCTTGCAGTCAACACCGCACCGTATCCCTTGTAAAGCCGAAGGAGCGTCATGTAATCAGACTAAAACTATTGCGCCACAGTAAGGCACAAAAAAACGTGTGTCCACTTCCTGGTTAAGCCGACTATAGCGTACAACATAGAAACTCAGGGCCCCTGAGGAAAGTTATTGTGAGCAAACCCACTGTAAGGTGCAAAAATCTATGTTCTGGATACCACAGAGACATTAAAAGATTGCTTCCACTAGAATACCCTCAGGCAGAAAAATTACCTGAACAGTTCCAGAGAATTTTAAGAGTCTTAAATAAATTAACCCCTTCATTACTCGAAAAAGTTAATACAGTCTCAGTCACATTGTACAGTGCCTGCTCCATGCCCAATCTAATCCTTACTTAAGGATTACCTTGTCCCATAATGAAAGATATGCAGGAAAATCTTTAAGTGCATAGTGTCCCCACCTGGAAGAAAATGCACTTACCTGCCAAATCCGCTGTCCGGCAAGCTCACTACGTATGAAAGGACACAGTTCCTCATAGAGACCTGTAGAAGAGAAAGAACAGAGTAAACCTACTTTGGCTTTCTATACTAGGGCAGCAAAATGTTAGGAAAACACAGCAAGGCCCAACTTGCAAGTTCCTAACTGCTTGAAAGCCACCACTACCCTTACTGAAGAGATTAAGACACAAAAACTTCACATTCTCCATGCACGAAGGCAAACAGAATGACTGGGGGTTGTGGGAATTGGAGTGATACTTAACAGCTTGGCTGTGGTGCTCTTTGCCTTCTCCTGCTGGCCAGGAGTGATATTCCCAACAGTAATTGAGGATGTCATGGACTCACCATATCTTAGGAAAGAAAACTAATATGTTGAGCTTTAAACAAAAAAGAGGAAATATCAGGTTCAACATCAGATGAGGATTCCTCATCAGCAGAGGAAACGTCACCATCTGAAGAAATAACAGTATCCCTGGTCTCAGGGCACATAGTACAAGTAGAATGTAAATTCTAAACTAACCCTTTAAGTTTGTTTGAAGGCAAGAGAGCAGCTAGCGCCTCAAAAACTGCAGCATTGATAAAGTTTTTCACAGTGGGTGACACCATGTCAACGTTCTCCTGTAATGAACAAACAGTAGGTGCATTAATTCCCAAAGGAACAGCATTATAATGGTCTGATTGCATTAACAAATCTAAACATGAGCCACATAAATGAGCTGGAGAAGGCACTTAATATTTTATACAATAAGCACACCTAATAATGGACTTCTCAATCTTAAATCTTGGGTAGATTTAGGGACAAAATCAGATTGTTCCAGAATAGCATATGGGAAATCAATGTAATAAACACTATAACCCCCTTAAAAAAGCTTGAGGAATAGAATCTTACCCTCTCCTAAGTAGCTTTTAAATAAACTCACAGGTACAATTTGCGCTAAGGCGTACTGCAAAACAAAGCAGTAGACATTAACATAACTTCCAAGGACAGATAACGCTTATCAGCTAGAAATAACAGCTAAAAAGGAGCTTAGCACCAAAACCCGACGTGGGCATAGCTGAGGACAAATGTGTGCTAACCGATGTGCGTAAACTGGCCGACGCACGAGTGAACTATAGAAACACTAAAGGTATGTGCGCTAACCCAA
The DNA here is from genome assembly GCF_027579735.1 of Bombina bombina. Classification (NCBI taxonomy): domain Eukaryota; kingdom Metazoa; phylum Chordata; class Amphibia; order Anura; family Bombinatoridae; genus Bombina; species Bombina bombina. The sequence goes on from NC_069501.1 coordinate 920,856,758, forward strand.
CAAGAGCAACCGCGACACGTTTAAACCTAAAGTCTGACTGGTGAAATAAGTAAGCATGTCAAAAAAGCAGACTGTATTCTAAGGGGAAAACTGGGCCTCAATATAGACTGAAAATTCCACTCGCTAAAGAATCAAATGCACATCTTCATTCTTTAACCATCTCCAGCGGAGGCAAAGTAAAGACTGAGGTATGTGTGAGGTGGGAGGGATTGTATAGAGCTGGGAATCTTTGCCTCCTCCCAGTGGTAGAGAAGAGTATTTCCCAAGAGTTATGGATCTTAGACTCCTGTATAAAAGAAAATCTGATTCTCTAAAATGTTCTACTCTACTCTTTGACCTCAGAGAGGTAGATGACAAGCTCAAATCTGAAGAAATATTACCTTCTGTAGATAACTATTTACGCATCTGTAAAGGAAGCATAGAAGCAAACACTTCAGAAATAGTATAGCGTAAATATTTCTGGAACTCACTTGATAAATCAAACTTGTCTTCCTGAGTAGGACAGTGCCCTTGCAGGAGAATGACAGGATGGAACTACCTGGAATTATTGATCTGATACACACATGTATTGCAAAATTGAGAACACTAAAACAAATTTGCAAAACACACATTTTGTGGTAGTGGGTAAGTGGTCAGTGGATCTCCCCTCCAAAGGGTCAAAAAATAAATAACCAAAAAGGGACTGTTCCAGTTTGTTCCATAGGACACAGTATAGACAGAGCAATGTAGAAAAAAGGGCGCACATTTAATAAAAACAATATACACAGAATACAAAATTTTACTAAAGAAATTCTTAGCAATAAAAGGTTAATAGCTTAATAGTGAGCACAGAAATTTTCAAGTTTAAGTAAACTGTATAAAAAGTAATGAGGACCTAAGTTAAATAAAGAGTGACCCCTTTTTATAGCCTTTACAATAAAGCTGATGGCAAAAAGAAGAAGCCAGCAAAATTATAAATTAAATACTATCAAGATAAAGAATAAAACCTCATAACCTCTTGATAGATAAGTGGATTTTACTCCCACTGTCATTATTTATAGCCCAATTTATTATTCTGTTGTTGAAGAAATTGGATTTTAAAGTGCATTAAGCAAGCACCTCTTCGGATAGTTATGATCTTCTCTCAATAGGTCACACTATATTTTGAAAAAAGTTATATATTAAAGTGATTGAAAATTCTAGCGTTTGTGAAACGCTAGGATTTACCATTGGGACAAATAAAGGGGGCTTTCAAGCATGAAGTATAAATTACTTCATGTGGAAAGCTCCTTTATTTGTTGGAGGTGTTTGCTGCACTGAGCTGCTCAGGCAGCCCACGTCAGAACACTATTTGCTGTGAGGTGACTTTTCCACCATTTAAACAGCCGTGCGTGCCAGTTGGCGCTAAGCCAGATAGCCCGCATGGTTATTGGCTAAGAGGTGGAAACGTCACCTCTTGGCAAAATATTGTTCTGCCGTGGGCTGCCTGAGCAGCGCAGTGCGGCGAGCACTTCCAACAAATAAAGGAGCTTTCAGCATGAAGTATTTTATACTTTCACAAACGCTAGGATTTACAATCACTTTAAAGGCAGATTTCTTAATTAACTTGTGTTTTTCAGAAATAATTAAATAAAATCAGATCATTTGTGGATGTGCACTAGTTAAAAGGACACTAAGCATGTTGTAATTACATACAGACATTTCCAAACTCCCCCACTTGCTTTATTTGGAGGAGTCAAATCGGGCTAGCCCAGGCTAGCTGAAGTCATTACCTTAGTAAAAACTGCATTGTTTTGCTTTTCTTATCTGCTAAAAAATAAATGAATGAAGGGAAACTATGTTGAACAATTCTGAGCATATTCAATTTTATTGTAAATTATTTTCATTTTAAAAACAAGGTATGTTAATGGTCTAGATCAGAGTCAGTACTAAGGAAGAATTTAGAATTTTTACTTAGATCCAGAAAGTCTGTAATATTTTCTGTGAATCAACTTCATGTAATGGTGCAACATTTGAATGTAACAATTTAATAGCTGTATGGTAAACTTATAACAGATAAATGATTGAAATAATTTAGTACACAGTTATAGCTTGTCACAAGATTATAAATAGGGTACATCAACAAGAACCTCTAATAAATCCAAGCTGGAAAACGACTGATGAATATTAAGATACAAATTTCCTATTATTCCATATTAAAGTTCAAATACAATAGTAGATTTGTAAAAAAAAATAAAAGGTGTAATTTTTTTTATTATTATTATTTATTTTTTATTATTAAGGACATTACAGTATGTATAAAAATGCAATTAGATTATAGAATACAATTGTACAAATATTACCTTCATATTTGATAGCTGAACTTGCATTCACAATAACTCAGTCCTCATTTTTATCCCCAAATAGAGTTGGGCGTTTTTGGCCCTTCATTAATAATGCAAAATAAAAGATGGGATTTACAATGAACAAAAAGGGCAATATAGAGCTTTACATCTTATCGAAAATAAAAAATAAAAAAATGAAATGATACTGTGGCTTAATTAGATAAACTTTAATGTAGAAATACATGTAAAAACAAAAACAAAAAACACTAGGATTGAATAAATTAACTTAGGCCTAGATTTGGAGTTTGGCGGTAGCCGTGAAAACCAGCGTTAGAGGCTCCTAACGCTGGTTTTAGGCTACCCCCGGTATTTGGAGTCATTCAAAAAAGGGTCTAACGCTCACTTTTCAGCCGCGACTTTTCCATACCGCAGATCCCCTTACGTCAATTGCGTATCCTATCTTTTCAATGGGATCTTTCTAACTCCGGTATTTAGAGTCGTGGCTGAAGTGAGCGTTAGAAATCTAACGACAAAACTCCAGCCGCAGAAAAAAAGCCAGGAGTTAAGAGCTTTCTGGGCTAACGCCGGTTCATAAAGCTCTTAACTACTGTGCTCTAAAGTACACTAACACCCATAAACTACCTATGTACCCCTAAACTGAGGTCCCCCCACATCGCCGCCACTCGATTACATTTTTTTAACCCCTAATCTGCCGACCGCCACCTACGTTATACTTATGTACCCCTAATCTGCTGCCCCTAACACCGCCGACCCCTATATTATATTTATTAACCCCTAACCTGCCCCCCACAACGTCGCCGCCAGCTACCTACAATAATTAACCCCTAATCTGCCGACCGCAAAGCGACGCTACTTACGTTATCCTTATATACCCCTAATCTGCTGCCCCTAACACCGCCGACCCCTATATTATATTTATTAACCCCTAATCTGCCCCCCTCAACGTCCCCTCCACCTGCCTACACTTATTAACCCCTTATCTGCCGAGCGGACCGCACCGCTATTATAATAAAGATATTAAACCCTAATCCGCCTCACTAACCCTATAATAAATAGTATTAACCCCTAATCTGCCCTCCCTAACATCGCCGACACCTGACTTAAATTATTAACCCCTAATCTGCCGACTGGAGCTCACCGCTATTCTAATAAATGTATTAACCCCTAAAGCTAAGTCTAACCCTAACACTAACACCCCCCTAAATTAAATATAATTTTAATCTAACGAAATAAATTAACTCTTATTAAATAAATTATTCCTATTTAAAGCTAAATACTTACCTGTAAAATAAATCCTAATATAGCTACAATATAAATTATATTTATATTATAGCTATTTTATGATTAATATTTATTTTACAGGTAACTTTGTATTTATTTTAACCAGGTACAATAGCTATTAAATAGTTAATAACTATTTAATAGCTACCTAGTTAAAATAATTACAAATTTACCTGTAAAATAAATCCTAACCTAAGTTACAATTAAACCTAACACTACACTATCAATAAATTAATTAAATAAAATACCTACAATTACCTACAATTAAACCTAACACTACACTATCAATAAATAAATTAAATACAATTCCTACAAATAAATACAATTAAATAAACTAGCTAAAGTACAAAAAATAAAAAAGAACTAAGTTACAAAAATAAAAAAATATTTACAAACATTAGAAAAATATTACAACAATTTTAAACTAATTACACCTACTCTAAGCCCCCTAATAAAATAACAAAGCCCCCCAAAATAAAAAAATGCCCTACCCTATTCTAAATTACTAAAGTTCAAAGCTCTTTTACCTTACCAGCCCTGAACAGGGCCCTTTGGGGGCATGCCCCAAGAAGTTCAGCTCTTTTTCCTGTAAAAAAAAACATACAATACCCCCCCCCAACATTACAACCCACCACCCACATACCCCTAATCTAACGCAAACCCCCCTTAAATAAACCTAACACTATGCCCCTGAAGATCTCCCTACCTTGAGTTGTCTTCACCCAGCCGAACCAAATTCTTCATCCAAGCGGGGCAAGAAGAGGTCCTCCATCCGGTAGAAGTCTTCATCCAAGCGTGGCAGAAGATGTCTTCCATCCGATTGAAGTCTTCATCCAAGCGGCATCCATCCGGAGCGGCAGCATCCTGAAGACCTCCAACGCGGAACATCCATCCTGGCCGACGACTGAACGACGGTTCCTTTAAATGACGTCATCCAAGATGGCGTCCCTCGAATTCCGATTGGCTGATAGGATTCTATCAGCCAATCGGAATTAAGGTAGGAATATTCTGATTGGCTGATGGAATCAGCCAATCAGAATCAAGTTCAATCCGAATGGCTGATCCAATCAGCCAATCAGATTGAGCTCGCATTCTATTGGCTGTTCCGATCAGCCAATAGAATGCGAGCTCAATCTGATTGGCTGATCGGATCAGCCAATCGGATTGAACTTGATTCTGATTGGCTGACTCCATCAGCCAATCAGAATATTCCTACCTTAATTCCGATTGGCTGATAGAATCCTATCAGCCAATCGGAATTCGAGGGACGCCATCTTGGATGACGTCATTTAAAGGAACCGTCATTCGTCGTTCAGTCGTCGGCCAGGATGGATGTTCCGCGTTGGAGGTCTTCAGGATGCTGCCGCTTCGCTACGGATGGATGCCGCTTGGATGAAGACTTCAATCGGATGGAAGACCTCTTCTGCCCCGCTTGGATGAAGACTTCTACTGGATGGAGGACCTCTTCTTGCCCCGCTTGGATGAAGAATTTGGCTCGGCTGGGTGAAGATGACTCAAGGTAGGAAGATCTTCAGGGGCTTAGTGCTAGGTTTATTTAAGGGGGGTTTGGGTTAGATTAGGGGTATGTGGGTGGTGGGTTGTAATGTTGGGGGGGGTATTGTATGTTTTTTTTTAAAGGCAAAAGAGCTGAACTTCTTGGGGCATGCCCCGCAAAGGGCCCTGTTCAGGGCTGGTAAGGTAAAAGAGCTTTGAACTTTAGTAATTTAGAATAGGGTAGGGCATTTTTTATTTTGGGGGTCTTTGTTATTTTATTAGGGGGCTTAGAGTAGGTGTAATTAGTTTAAAATTGTTGTAATATTTTTCTTATGTTTGTAAATATTTTTTTATTTTTTGTAACTTAGTTCTTTTTTATTTTTTGTACTTAAGTTAGTTTATTTCATTGTATTTATTTGTAGGAATTGTATTTAATTTATTTATTGATAGTGTAGTGTTAGGTTTAATTGTAGATAATTATAGGTATTTTATTTAATTAATTTATTGATAGTGTAGTGTTAGGTTTAATTGTAACTTAGGTTAGGATTTATTTTACAGGTAAATTTCTAATTATTTAAACTATTTTAGCTATTAAATAGTTCTTAACTATTTAATAGCTATTGTACCTAGTTAAAATAAATACAAAGTTGCCTGTAAAATAAATATTAATCCTAAAATAGCTATAATATCATAATTTATATTGCAGCTATATTAGGGTTTATTTTACAGGTAAGTATTTAGTTTTAAATAGGAATAATTTATTTAATAAGAGTTAATTAATTTAGTTAGATGTAAATTATATTTAACTTAGGGGGGGTGTTAGTGTTAGGGTTAGACTTAGCTTTAGGGGTTAATACATTTATTAGAATAGCGGTGAGCTCTAGTCGGCAGATTAGAGGTTAATGTTTGAAGTTAGGTGTCGGCGATGTTAGGGAGGGCAGATTAGGGGTTAATACCATTTATTATAGGGTTAGTGAGGCAGATTAGGAGTTAATAACTTTATTATAATAGCGGTCCGGTCCGGTCGGCAGATTAGGGGTTAATAAGTGTAGGCAGGTGGAGGCGACGTTGTGGGGGGCAGATTAGGGGTTAATAAATATAATATAGGGGTCGGCGGTGTTAGGGGCAGCAGATTAGGGGTACATAGGGATAATGTAAGTAGCGGCGGTTTACAGAGCGGCAGATTAGGGGTTAATAATAATATGTAGGGGTCAGCGATAGCAGGGGCGGCAGATTAGGGGTTAATAAGTGTAAGGTAGGGGTGTTTAGACTCAGGGTACATGTTAGGTGCAGACGTAGGAAGTGTTTCCCCATAGCAAACAATGGGGCTGCGTTAGGAGCTGAACGCGGCTTTTTTGCAGGTGTTAGGTTTTTTTTCAGCTCAAACAGCCCCATTGTTTCCTATGGGGGAATCGTGCACGAGCACGTTTTTGAGGCTGGCCGCGTCCGTAAGCAACTCTGGTATCGAGAGTTGCAGTTGCGTTAAATATGCTCTACGCTCCTTTTTTGGAGCCTAACGCAGCCATTCTGTGGACTCTCAATACCAGAGTTATTTTAAAGGTGCAGCCAGAAAAAAGCACACGTAGCTAACGCACCCCTTTGGCCGCAGAACTCTAAATCTAGGCGTTAGAATCTAATCACACCTTCATTGTCAAATGTACCTATAAAACTTTTAGACCGTGATGTCACATGAATAATTGTGGGCTTCATCGATCTACCACCGCACCTCACACGTTATATATAGTAGAACCAGGTATTCATACATTAATATTCTGATGTACTAAACTAATAGAAGACCTCCCATGCACCACCTTGGCCGCTGCCGATGCAAGGAAAGGCCATACAAAAATGCATATTGTATATCAAACTTATGTTAACTATATTAGGAAGATCTGAAAGTCTCTTGGTTGTCAATTTAGGTTGTGTTGTGAGGATACAGGATCCTATTAATAAACTTTACTACCTAAGTGTGGTTAATATTTCCTTCCATGTGCTGTGGCTGTTTGTATTTCAGAGAGGTTATGCTTGTGTGAACGATTAATTCCAAGAGAACACTAGACATCAATACAATGCTTATCTAATGTAAACACTTTTCATTACTTATAGGAGTACATAAAAAGAAGAACCTTTAAACATAAGAGTCTAGAGTTCCAGCATATAAATTAAAACTTTTACTGCTGTCTAAGAATTATACTTTGCTTAATAATTGTCATCCTTCAGGGATTATCAACGATGGGAGCATTCCTTTGATATAAGGTATTACATTCAGAGACCATGAAGTATTGTTTAGCAAGCCATTGGGTAATAGGTTTATTTTTTAAACTGAGTCCACCGCATCCCAGGGTTCCCCCCTGAGACTGTCTCTCAGACTCCAGTACCTGTATGTTTTGCAAATGTATTCTTACTGTTCCACAATTGCCACTAGATTGCGATGGTGTATAAGATGTTCCCTGCATAGCGTTATCATTGTTGGTGGTTGTATCAGGATCTTTAAGCTTTGCTGCATGATGTTTCAGATAGGTCGCCATTTTGAGCTGATAGGCAACTAATTTTTGCTCCGTAGTAGCTGTTGACAGAAAAAGGGATGTCGCTTTAAGGCTTTTTATCTGGGTGCCCTCTACAGCAATGTTTCGGGAATTGTTCTGTGTTGAGAGCTGGTAAGGCTGGTATGTGATTGGCTGAAGTAAGTCCCCAACCAATCGTGCCTCGGGTTGTACGGCCGCCCTGGGCCCTAGGGTCAGGCCTTAATCCTGTGTCGCAGATTGTTGTATAGCCGGGGCTCCTGATGTTACTGGCGGTAGCCTGCGCATGAGGAGTTGGAGTTTGTCTGCCGAAGGCGCCTTTGCTATTAATGTCTGAAAGATCGCCTCCAGTTTAAGAAGTATTGAATCAAGCTTAGTGTGAGAGTTTTCTACCGTTGTGTCGGCCATTGTACCGTTCTTTGTAATTTTCTAGCTTGGCAACTTATTGTAGTTGATAGGAATGATAGGTTTGATAAGCATTCAGTACTAGTAGTACACCCCGGTAGACCGGGGGGGGGGGGGGGATGCTGCCTGTATAATCACCGCTGCTACAGGCCTCAAATGTCCAATTCTGGCCCAGGGGCCATAAATACAGTGAATTGGTTCAAGTTATACTAGAAGTCGTTTGGGACCATGATTTTTGTTGTGCTGACGTTGAATGCTGTGGTTGTGGGCTATTATATCAGAAGATTATAGGCCACTCTCCCAGAGCTCTTGAAATGTGCGACTACACAGAGCCGCTGTAAGGACACCCCTCCCCCCAAAGGTGTATTTATTTTGATCCTATAAATACTTATGTCTAGGGGAAAAAAAATTACTGTGACCAAAAATATTACTCTGACCAACTCCAATTTATTTTCCCTTTTTTTTGTAGGAAGGTTTATATAAAAATTTAATATGCTTAATATTATAATGCCACATAAAGCATACAGAGCGCTTAGCAAATTACTTGAATGGACTGATACAAAAAGGTTAGTGTCTCAGCCTTGTTCCTAATGCGTAGCAAGCAGGTTTAAGCTGAGGTTGATGCTGCTTATGCCATGGTTAACCCCATTTTCGTTATGGTAGGTAGGCTCAGGTGCATACATGTATCTGGTGCACTATATAGCAACAGCTTTTAAAAAATGCTTTTAAAAAGGATATATTAATGCACAGTGTGTGCTATTGTTAAAAACACTGTTGCAAAACTGCAGTCATATAGGCTACCTAGTTATGCTCTTAAAATAGGATACAAAGAGAATGCATTTTAATTGCATGTTCAATTTAAATTAAAAAAATCATAAAAGAGTTTAAACCAAAACAAAGACAGAAACTGTAATCACACACTAATATGAAGTACTGAGTTTCCTGGATTTAATGCACTTAAAAGTGAAGTAGTGTGCATCCCTTTGTAAATACATGGGAAGCAAACACAAGTCCAAGAATCTGGTGAAAAAATTACAAACTTGTGAACACAAAAATATTAGAAGACGACAGATATTATACTGATACACCTTATGAGCAAAAACTCATTGTACACAGAAATCAATTAACAGATGAATCCCACAGTTGTACAGAATTTTCTTATTAGCAAAGATTGATGCACTGCCATGCTGCACTCATTGTGGGTAGCTATTCAATAAATCAAAAGTCCTTCTGTCTCAGCACAAAATGATATTGTTTCACACAAGAAATTGCATTTCTTCAGAGGAACAAACTCCTGAGGAAATAGTCTTATTAAAGGAACTTCTAAAAGTCTGCAACTGCAAGTTAAGATGCTGTGTCTCTAAGACCACTACCTTTTAAGCAACGGCCACTTCAGAGGTGGTAATCAGCTCAGACTGAACAGGAGGAGCGGCTGCACAAATACTTACTTGTGCAATGCTAAATACAGACAGTGGATGCCACCTTACTAACCCTGACCTTGGGCAGACATATTGCGTACCTTAAAACCTTTTCAGTCTGATATCTGATAAATGGAGGCCTTAGTCTGCATAAAGTAATGAGTGAAAAACATTACATCTTCTAATTAGTTATGGCATATAACTGTACCACTAGCAATCCGATAACACTATTTATTTAAGGGGTTGAACAAATCATTAAAGTACAGCTTGGGAACTGCAGAGAAATTGTTCAAAATCTTGGAGCCAGATGATTTTGGCCCTCCTAGTTACAGTGTGTGTATGTGTATATATATATATATATATATATATATATATATACACACATGCATACAGTGGATATAAAAAGTCTACACACCCCTGTTAAAATGTCAGGTTTCTGTGATGTAAATAAATGAGACAACGATAAATCATTTCAGAACCTTTTCCATTTTTAATGTGACTATATAAACTGTACAACTCAATTGAAAAACAAACTAAAATATTTTAGGAGTAGGTAAGTAAACAAAAAAACTAAAATAATGTGGTTGCTTATAACTGACGATGTAGCTGTGAAATAAGCAATATCATTCAAAATCATGTTAAATAGGAGTCAGTACACACCTGCCATCATTTAAAGTGCATCTGATTAACCCCAAATAAAGTTTAGCTGTTCTAGTAGGTCTTTACTGACATTTTCTTAGTTGAATCCTACAGCAAAAGCCATGGTCCGCAGAGATCTCCCAAAGCATCAGAGGGATCTCATTGTTAAAAGGTATCAGTCAGGAGAAGGGTACAAAAGAATTTCCAAGGCATTAGATATACCATGGAACACAGTGAAGACAGTCATCATCAAGTGGAGAAAATATGGCGCAACAGTGACATTACCAAGAACTGGACGCCCCTCCAAAATTGATGAAAAGATGAGAAGAAAACTGGTCTGGGAGGCTGCCAAGAGGTCTACAGCAATATTAAAGGAGCTGCAGGAATATCTGGCAAGTGATACATGTGACAACAATCTCCCGTATTATTCATATGTCTGGGTTATGGGTTAGAGTGGCAAGACGGAAGCCTTTTCTTACCAAGAAAAACATCCAAGCCTGGCTAAATTTTGCAAAAACACATCTGAAGTCTCCCAAAAGCATGTGGGAAAAGGTGTTATGGTCTGATGAAACCAAGGTTGAACTTTTTGACCATATTTCCAAAAGATATGTTTGCCGCAAAAACAACACTGCACATCACCAAAACAACACCATATCCACAGCGAAGCATGGTGGTGACAGCATCATGCTTTGGGGCTGTTTTTTGTCAGCTGGAACTGGGGCCTTATTCAAGGTAGAGGGAATTATGAACAATTCCAAATACCAGTCAATATTGGCACAAAACCTTCAGGCTTCTGCTAGAAAGCTGAACATGAAGAGGAACTTGATCTTTCATTATGACAATGACCCAAAGCATACATCCAAATCAACAAAGGAATGGTTTCACCAGAAGAAGATTAAAGTTTTGGAATGGCCCAGCCAGAGTCCAGACCTGAATCTGATCGAAAATCTGTGGGGTTATCTGAAGAGGGCTGTGCACAGGAGATGCCCTCGCAATCTGACAGATGTAGAGTGTTTTTGCAAAGAAGAGTGGGCAAATCTTGCCAAGTCAAGATGTGCCATGCTGATAGACTCATACCCAAAAAGACTGAGTGCTGTAATAAAATCGAAAGATGCTTCAACAAAGTCTTAATTTACGGGTGTGCACACTTATGCAACCATATTATTTTAGTTTTTTATTTTTACTTCCCTGCACCTAAAAGATTTCAGTTTGTTTTTCAATTGAGTTGTACAGTTTATAGGTCACATTAAAGGTGGAAAAAGTTCTGAAATGATTTATCTTTGTCTCATTTTTTTTACATCACAGAAACCTGACATTTTAACAGGGGTGTGTAGACTTTTTATATCCACTGTAAATATGTGTATGTATATATATATATATATATATATATATATATATATATATAAATATATATATATATATACACACACACACATATAGATAAATAGACACACAAATTAATTTCATAATACATTTATTTAATGATAATTTATGCAATAAACATTGAAAAATGTTAATGTTAAATTAAATCAGCTGGGGGGTGAACCCATTAAAAAGGTCCTGGGAAATTGGAGATGTGGGCATGTGGGAAGCGGGATGGGACACATGTGGTGGTGGTGTTCCCAGATAAACCAATATTGGCTTAGTATCATACAGGAAATAGAAAAGATTCTCCAGATCTTTGTCCCTTCTGACCCCTAATTTGGATGATAAATGAATCTATAAAACTTCCCTCTAAACACATCAAATTGTTTTTTAGAACCATGACAAACAGTGCACGTGCTCCGATTGCCAGGAACTGGAAATCACAGTAGGTTCCAGGCTTGGCAATGTGGAGACAAAAGGTCACAGATCTTATTGAACTAGAACTATACGGTTCTTTCAAATTGGGCAAAAGAGACGACTTTGCGGAAATACAAATGTTGTGGGAACAATACATCAAAACACTTACTTTAAATTGAAGTACAACTAGGGCCTTTTAAAGGGAGAGTCATGATTCAAATAGGGCATGTAATTTTAAACAATTTTCCAATTTACTTTTATCACCAATTTTTCTTTGTTCTCTTGGTATTCTTAGTTGAAAGCTTAACCTAGGAGGTTCATATGCTAATTTCTTAGACCTTGAAGGCTGCCTCTTAAGAATGCATTTTAACAAGTTTTTCACCACTAGAGGGTGTTAGTTAATGTTTTTCATATAGATAACACTGTGCTCGTGCACGTGAAGTTACCTGGGAGCCATCACTGATTGGCTAAACTGCAAGTCTGTCAAAAGAACTGAAATAAAGGGACAGTCTGCAGAGGCTTAGATACAAGATAATCACAGAGGTAAAAAATATATGAATATAACTGTGTTGGTTATGCAAAACTAGGGAATGGGTAAAAAAGGGATTATCTATCTTTTAAAACAATAACAATTCTGGTGTAGACTGTCCCTTTAAGAACTAATTTCTGGGGAGGCAGTGGTTGGTGGGAATGTGAGATGGAATAACACACTTGAACATATACTTTCCAACATCCTTTAATATATCCATATACCTCCAAGTTAACTACTCAAAATTCCCTCTTTATCTCCCTATTTCAACTTTGATGCAGAGAACCTGAAAATATCCTGACGAGACAGGACTTATTTTAGAACTGTTTATGTTTATTCTATTAAAATGAAAAACAATTAATCTGTATTGAGATATCCTAACATTATGTATTTAGTACCATGTAATTACATTAACTACCTCCGCCCCCCATCTCGTTATTGGTAAAGAGGCTTCGCAGGAGGTGTTATAGAGACAAAGTTGCTTTTGTATTTCACAGCTGCAAAATATATTACCATCATTTATTTCTAGAGAGTCAACAGCTTCCACAGCATCTAGAAAGGCTGCAGCTGCACTAGGCTACATATTAGGTGCGGCTGCTGAGGGGAAGGGTTGGGCACCAATGGGTGTCTTTTCTGGGCTCTATACCAGGGCCTAATTTTAAGGTGCTAGTGGCTTCTTGGCGCCTAGGTTTGTCAAGCCCAGCTCTAACAAAGTGAATCATGTAAGTTTTGCTTTACAATGCCTGAAGAGCCTGCAATCTAGGCAGTTAGAGGCAGTTATAAAAGAGACACAAAGAACAACTTTATACAAAACTACTAACAAAAAACACCACTAGTAATCCCAGATCTTTTTATCACTTTCTGCGATGAGATTTTTTTAGTTCAAAATTTTCTGCAGGTCATTTTTACAATTCAATTTTAAATTAGGCAGTTACACTAAAGCACCAGTTCAATTGTAATGTGTTAGTTAACTGGAGAATAAAGCAATATTTAAAACTTTTTATGATATGGTGCAGTATTTGAAAACTGCATTGCAAATTAGCTGCAGACATACTCTAAAAAAAGGTGCATTGCTCATACGAACGTTTTACATTCAGAAAAAACAGCTTTGCAGACTGTGAAAGGCTAGGTGACGCGCTTGAAACAATCTCTGAGAGCCAGTCAATTAATGCACTATTACTTTGCAGCACTACTGCATATTTGACTGTTCACTTCAAACAGCACGTTTCTCTGGAGGAACTGTGATAAGAAAAACTTACACAGTGCAGTCAGAGAACAGCGCTAAAAAGTTAAAAAGGAATCAGTTCCTGTTTGTGTCCTGTTCTTTCTGCAGACATGCTGCATTTTCTGCGATGACATCTCAGATCACTGTATGTTCTGCCTTGGGGATTATCCCACTGTAAAATATGTTAAACAAAATAGGTCCACGCACTAAACACTGAGGTACAACACTAGTATATATATATCTTCACATTATTGTATCTAGTCCAAGGCAAGGTATTATTATTATTATTATACTTTATTTATTAAGCGCCAAAATATTCCGCAGCGCTGTCCATGGATACAATTCATTTAAATAAAACAATACAAGACTTGCAAGATACAGGACAAAATTTACAAACACATACAGGAGGGATTGAGGGCCCTATTCCCATGGGAACTTACAATCTAGAAGGTAGAACAAGAAAACAGCTAGCCCTGATATGGCAAAATCTTACTGCAGTAAATCTCTGCCTTTGATTCTGTAAGTTGTTTGACTATTTAAATTTCCATTAATTTTCCCACTATTAAAATCAAACTCACAGACCTTTAGTCACCAAGTACATTAGCAGTTCTCCACAGAGATAATGTCATTTCTGTTATCTATATTTACAAATACCAATAATCTTCCTTCAGTCTACTATGCCTTCATTTTTGGTTACTACTTTTATTAATGTACAGTATACATGGGTTTTTCACAAAAACTCAATGAAGGCGCTTGCTCTCTTCTGCACAACAATGAAACAGGAAAGTATTTTGAGAAAACATTGATTGTGTTGGGGCTGACATCCTTGATGAAAGTTAAGTCTTCAATGTATTTTGAGTCCTTAATGTGGATTAATCTTTACCCGGAGACATATTGATTGTGTTCTTTTTGATTAAACATTTTAATAATTCTTTAGTATTTCCTCTTAAGGAATATACGGTTTTATGCAAAAACGTAATATTACATATCTATGTTTCTGGTACAATAATAATTATTTGTTTAGAGAGCATCAGTATAATCCCCATCGATAAACTGTACAATCAACATTTTACACACACAAAGCCTAAGGTAAAAGGACACAAAGCCCCTAATTTTTCTTTTGATATTGAAACGGAACACACATTTTTAAACAACTTTTCAATTTACTTCTGATTTGTTTTATTCGCCTGGTATCCTTTGTTGAAATGTATACCTAGGTAGGCTCCGGAGCAGCAAGCATTACTGGGAGATAGTTGATTGGTGTCTGCACATATATGACTCTTGTGAAAGGCTCATTAATGTGTTTAGCTATTTCCCAGTTGAGTATTGCTGCTCCATCAACAAAATATACCAAGAGCATAACGCAGATTTGATAGAAGTAAATTTGAAAGTTATTTAAAATTGTATGCTATACCTGAATCATGAAAGAAAAAAAATGTGGGTTTCATGTCCCTTTAACATGATGATGTTACAATTTAGGTGAATAATTATAACTGAAGTGATGAATCAGAGTTTCAATACATCCCAAGTAGTGCATTGCTGCTCCTATAACAAAGGATACCAGGAGAATTAAGCCAATTCGATAATAGAATTGTAAAGTTGTTTAAAATTGCATGCTCTATCTGAATCATGAAAGAAAAATTTTGGGTTATTGTCATGCTTATGAAAAATCAGCATTTACTCAGAATGAAAAACTATTTTTTTTTGTCCAGAAAATGTTAAATAAAATCTGTTTACATTTAAAATTAAAGAGACAGCAAACACCAGAATTTTTGATGTTTGAAAAGGTAGATAATCCCTTTATTACCCATTCCCCAATTTTACATAACCAACACAATTATAATAATATACTTTTTACCTCTGTGATTACCTTGTATCTATGGGTCTGCAAACTGCCCCCTTATTTCAGTTTTTTTGACAGACTTGCATTTTTAGCCAATCAGTGCTTGCTTTTAGAAGCTTCACGTGCCTTAGCTCAATGTTATCTATATGAAACACAAAAACTAACGCCCGCTAATGGTGAAAAACTGTCAAAATGCATTCAGATTAGAGGTGGCCTTCAAGGTCTAAACAAATTAGCATATATACCTCCTAGATTTAGCTTTCAACAAAGAATACTAAGAGAACAAAGCAAAAACATAATTTATGTAAGAACTTACCTGATAAATTCATTTCTTTCATATTAGCAAGAGTCCATGAGCTAGTGACGTATGGGATATACATTCCTACCAGGAGGGGCAAAGTTTCCCAAACCTTAAAATGCCTATAAATACACCCCTCACCACACCCACAATTCAGTTTAACGAATAGCCAAGAAGTGGGGTGATAAGAAAAAAGTGCGAAAGCATATAAAATAAGGAATTGGAATAATTGTGCTTTATACAAAAAAATCAAAACCACCACAAAAAAGGGCGGGCCTCATGGACTCTTGCTAATATGAAAGAAATGAATTTATCAGGTAAGTTCTTACATAAATTATGTTTTCTTTCATGTAATTAGCAAGAGTCCATGAGCTAGTGACGTATGGGATAATGATTACCCAAGATGTGGATCTTTCCACACAAGAGTCACTAGAGAGGGAGGGATAAAATAAAGACAGCCAATTCCTGCTGAAAATAATCCACACCCAGAATAAAATTTTAATGAAAAAACATAAGCAGAAGATTCAAACTGAAACCACTGCCTGAAGTACGTTTCTACCAAAAACTGCTTCAGAAGAAGAAAACACATCAAAATGGTAGAATTTAGTAAAAGTATGCAAAGAGGACCAAGTTGCTGTTTTGCAAATCTGATCAACCAAAGCTTCATTCTTAAACGCCCAGGAAGTAGAAACTGACCTAGTAGAATGAGCTGTAATCCTTTGAGGCGGAGTGTTACCCGACTCAACATAGGCATGATGAAATAAAGATTTCAACCAAGATGCCAAAGAAATGGCAGAAGCTTTCTGGTCTTTTCTAGAACAGGAAAAGATGACAAATAGACTAGAAGTCTTTCGGAAAGACTTAGTAGCTTCAACATAATATTACAAAGCTCTAACAGCATCCAAAGAATGCAATGATTTCTCCTTAGAATTCATAGGATTAGGACATAATGAAGGAACCACAATTTCTCCACTAATGTTGTTAGAATTCACAACCTTAGGTAAAAAATTCAAAAGAAGTTCGCAGCACCGCCTTATCCTGATGCAAAATCAGAAAAGGAGACTCACAAAAAAAGAGTAGATAATTCAGAGACTCTTCTGGCAGAAGAGATGGCCAAAAGAAACAAAACTTTCCAAGAAAGTAAAATAACGACCAAAGAATGCATGGGTTCAAAAGGAGGAGCTTGAAGAGCCCCCAGAACCAAATTCAAACTCCAAGGAGGAGAAACTGACTTAATGACACGTTTTATACGAACCAAAGGTTGTACAAAACAATGAATATCAGGAAGATTAGCAATCCTTCTGTGAAAAAGAACAGAAAGAGCAGAGATTTGTCTATCAAGAAACTTGCGGACAAACCTTTATCTAAACCATCCTGAAGAAATATAAGTCTTCCAGACTCTATAATATATCTCTCTAGATACAGATTTACGAGCCTGTCACATAGTATCAATCACAGAGTCAGAGAAACCTCTTTGACCAAGAATCAAGCGTTCAAACTCCACACCTTAAAATTAAGGTTTTGAGATCCTGATGGAAAAAAAGAACCTTGAGACAGAAAGACTGGTCTTAACGGAAGAGTCCACAGCTGGCAAGAGGCCATCCGGACAAGATCCGCATACCAAAACCTGTGAGGCCATGCTGGAGCTACCAGCAGGACAAACGAGCATTCCTTTAGAATATTGGAGAATACCCTTGGAAGAAGAACTAGAGGCGGAAAGATATAGGCAGGATGACACTTGTAAGGAAGAGATAATGCATCCACTGCCTCCGCCCGAGGATCCCGGGATCCGGACAGATACCAGGGAAGTTTCTTGATTAGATGAGAAGCCATCAGATCTATTTCTGGGAGTTCCCACATTTGAACAATCTGAGGAAATACCTCTGGGTGAAGACCATTCGCCCAGGTGCAACGTTTGGCGACTGAGATAATCCGCTTTCCAATTGTCCATACCTGGGATATGAACCGCAGAGATTAGAGAGGAGCTGGATTCCGCCCAAACCAAAATTCGAGATACTTCTTTCATAGCCAGAGGACTGTGAGTCCCTCCTTGATGATTGATGTATGCCACAGTTGTGACATTTTCTATCTGAAAACAAATGAACAACTCTCTCTTCAGAAGAGGCCAAGACTGAAGAGCTCTGAAAATTGCACGGAGTTCCAAAATATTGATCGGAAATCTCACCTCCTGAGATTCCCAAACCCCTTGTGCCGTCAGATACCCCCACACAGCTCCCCAACCTGTAAGACTTGCATCTGTTGAGATTATAGTCCAGGTCGGAAGAACAAAGAAGCCCCCTGAACTAAACGATGGTGATCTGTCCACCATGTCAGAGAGTGTCGTAAAATCGGTTTAAAGATATTAATTGAGATATCTTTGAGTAATCCCTGCACCATTGGTTCAGCATACAGAGCTGAAGAGGTCGCATGTGAAAACGAGCAAAGGAGATCGCATCTGATGCGGCAGTCCTAAGACCTAAAATTTCCATGCATAAGGCTACCAAAGGGAATGATTGTGACTGAAGGTTTTGACAAGCTGATATCAATGTTAAACTTCTCTTGTCTGACAAGGACCGAGTCATAGACACTGAATCTATCTAGAAACCTAAAAAGGTTACCCTTGTCTGAGGAATCAATGAACTGATTGGTAAATTGATCCTCCAACCATGAACTTGAAGAAACAACACAAGTCGATTCGTATGAGATTCTTCGAAAATGAGAAGACTGAGCAAGTACCCAGATATCGTCCAATAAGGAAATACCAAAACCCTGTTCTCTGATTACAGAAAGAAGGGCACCGAGAACCTTTGAAAAAAATTCTTGGAACTGAGGCTAGGCCAAACGGTAGAGCCACAAAACTGGTAATGCTTGTCTAAAAAGAGAATCTCAGACACTAAAAGTGATCTGGATGAATCGGAATATGCAGATACACATCCTGTAAATCTATTGTAGACATATAATGCCCTTGCTAAACAAAAGGCAGGATAGTCCTACAGTAACCATCTTGAATGTTGGTATCCTTACATAACGATTCAATATTGATAGATCCGGAACTGGTCTGAAGGAATTGACCTTCTTTGGTACAATGAAGAGATAAAATAAAACCCCAGCCCCTGTTCCAGAACTGGAACTGGCATAATTACTCCAGCCAACTCTAGATCTGAAACACATTTCAGAAATGCTCAGCCTTTGCTGTGTTAACTGGGACACGGGAAAGAAAAAAATCTCTTAGCAGGAGGCCTTAACTGAAGCTAATTCTGTACCTTTCTGAAACAATGTTCTGAAACCAGAGATTGAGAACGGAATTGATCCAAATTTCGTTGAAGAAAACGTAATCTGCCCCATACCAGCTGAGCTGGAATAAGGTCCGCACCTGCATGGGTACTTAGGAGCTGGCTATAGGTTTTCTATAAGGCTTGGATATATTCCAAACTGGAAATAGTTTCCAAACTGATACCGCTCCTGAGGATGAAGGATCAGGCTTTTGTTCCTTATTGTGAGGAAAGGAACGAAAATGATTATTAGACCTAAATTTACCTTAGATTTTTTATCCTTTGGTAAAAAAGTTCCCTTCCTTCCAGAAACAGTTGAGATAATAATTTATTACCCTGGAAAGAAAGGGAAAGCAAAGTTGACTTAGAAGACATATCAGCATTCCAAGTTTAATCCATAAAGCTTTTCTAGCTAAAATAGCTAGAGACATATACCTGACATCAACTCTAATGATATCAAAAGATGGTATCACCAATAAAATTATTAGCATGTTATAGAATAATAGTAATGCTATAAAATTATGATCTGTTACTTGTTGCGCTAAAGCTTCTAACCAAAAAGTTGAAGATGCAGCAACATCCGCTAAAAATATAGCAGGTCTAAGAAGATTACCTGAACATAAGTAAGCTTTTCTTAGAAAGGATTCAATTTTCCTATCTAAAGGATCCTTAAATGGAGTACTATCTGCCGTAGGAATAGTAGCACATTTAGCAGGAGTAGAGACAGCCCCATAACCTTAGGGATTTTGTCCCAAAAAACTCTAATCTGTCAGATGGCACAGGATATAATTGCTTAAACGTTTAGAAGGAGTAAAAGAATTACCCAAATTATTCCATTCCCTGGAAATTACTTCAGAAATAGCATCAGGGAGATTAAACACTTCTGGAATAACTACAGGAGATTTAAAAACCTTATTTAAACGTTTAGATTTAGTATCAAGAGGACCAGAATCCTCTATTTCTAATGCTATTAATACTTCTTTAAATAAAGAACGAATAAATTCCATCTTGAACAAATACAAAGATTTATCAGCATCAACCTCTGAGACAGAAACCTCTGAACCAGAAGAACCATTATCAGTATCAGAATGATGATGTTCATTTAAAAATTCATCTGAAAAAAGAGAAGTTTTAAAAGACTTTTATGTAAACTAGAAGGAGAAATAACAGACATAGCCTTCTTAATGAATATAAAAAATAAAATCTCTTATGTTTATCAGGAACACTCTGAAAATTAGATGTTGACGGAACAGAAACAGGTAATGTAACAGTACTAAAGGAAATTTTATCTGCATTAATAAGTTTGTCATGACATGCAATACAAACAACAGCTGGAGAAACAGATACCAAAAATTATAGCAGATACACTTAGCTTGGTAGCTCCAGCACTAGACAGCGATTTTCCTGTAGTATCTTCTGACTCAGATGCAACGTGAGACATCTTGCAATATGTAAGAGAAAAAACAACATATAAAGCAAAATTGATCAAATTCCTTAAATGACAGTTTCAGGAATGGGAAAAAATGCCAAAAAACAAGCTTCTAGCAACCAGAAGCAATGAAAAAATAAGACTTAAATAATGTGGAGACAAAAGCGACGCCCTTATTTTTTAGCGCCAAATAAGACGCCCACATTATTTGGCGCCTAAATGCTTTTGGCGCCAAAAACGACGCCACATCCGGAACGCCGACATTTTTGTCGCAAAATAACGTCAAAAAAATGACGCAACTTCCGGCGACACGTATGACGCCGGAAACGGAAAAGAATGTTTGCGCCAAAAAAGTCCGCGCCAAGAATGACGCAATAAAGTGAAGCATTTTCAGCCC
Organism: Bombina bombina; assembly: GCF_027579735.1. NCBI lineage: Eukaryota > Metazoa > Chordata > Amphibia > Anura > Bombinatoridae > Bombina > Bombina bombina. The sequence goes on from NC_069501.1 coordinate 920,877,616, forward strand.
CCGCGAGCCTAACAGCCCACAGGGAAAAAAAGAGTCAAATTTTTGAAGGTAAGAAAAAATGATTAATTCAAATGTATATCCCAAATATGAAACTGACTGTCTGAAAAATAAGGAAAGTTGAACATTCTGAGTCAAGGCAAATAAATGTTTGAATACATATATTTAGAACTTTATAAACAAAGTGCCCAACCATAGCTTAGAGTGTCATAGAAAATAAGATTTACTTACCCCAGGACACTCATCTACATGTTTGTAGAAAGCCAAACCAGTACTGAAACGAGAATCAGCAGAGGTAATGGTATATATAAGAGTATATCGTCGATCTGAAAAGGGAGGTAAGAGATGAATCTCTACGACCGATAACAGAGAACCTATGAAATAGACCCCGTAGAAGGAGATCACTGCATTCAAATAGGCAATACTCTCCTCACATCCCTCTGACATTCACTGCACGCTGAGAGGAAAACCGGGCTCCAACTTGCTGCGGAGCGCATATCAACGTAGAATCTAGCACAAACTTACTTCACCACCTCCATCGGAGGCAAAGTTTGTAAAACTGAATTGTGGGTGTGGTGAGGGGTGTATTTATAGGCATTTTAAGGTTTGGGAAACTTTGCCCCTCCTGGTAGGAATGTATATCCCATAAGTCACTAGCTCATGGACTCTTGCTAATTACATGAAAGAAATTGGTAATAAAAGTAAATTGGAAAGTTGTTTAAAATGACATGCCCTATTTAAATCATGAAAGTTTTTTTTACTTGACTTTCCCTTTAAACTAATACTGCAGTAGTTTTCTGTAATTCTTACTAATCCTTATTGGATGATAAGAACAGTTGCCCTTGCATTACTGCTAGAGAGGGACAGAAAATATACGTTTTATTCAGGACAGGAAAATGAGTCTAAAAAAAATACAGGGAGTGCAGAATTATTAGGCAAGTTGTATTTTTGAGGATTAATTTTATTATTGAACAACAACCATGTTCTCAATGAACCCAAAAAACTCATTAATATCAAAGCTGAATAGTTTTGGAAGTAGTTTTTAGTTTGTTTTTAGTTATAGCTATTTTAGGGGGATATCTGTGTATGCAGGTGACTATTACTGTGCATAATTATTAGGCAACTTAACAAAAAACAAATATATACCCATTTCAATTATTTATTTTTACCAGTGAAACCAATATAACATCTCAACATTCACAAATATACATTTCTGACATTCAAAAACAAAACAAAAACAAATCAGTGACCAATATAGCCACCTTTCTTTGCAAGGACACTCAAAAGCCTGCCATCCATGGATTCTGTCAGTGTTTTGATCTGTTCACCATCAACATTGCGTGCAGCAGCAACCACAGCCTCCCAGACACTGTTCAGAGAGGTGTACTGTTTTCCCTCCTTGTAAATCTCACATTTGATGATGGACCACAGGTTCTCAATGGGGTTCAGATCAGGTGAACAAGGAGGCCATGTCATTAGATTTTCTTCTTTTATACCCTTTCTTGCCAGCCACGCTGTGGAGTACTTGGACGCGTGTGATGGAGCATTGTCCTGCATGAAAATCATGTTTTTCTTGAAGGATGCAGACTTCTTCCTGTACCACTGCTTGAAGAAGGTGTCTTCCAGAAACTGGCAGTAGGACTGGGAGTTGAGCTTGACTCCATCCTCAACCCGAAAAGGCCCCACAAGCTCATCTTTGATGATACCAGCCCAAACCAGTACTCCACCTCCACCTTGCTGGCATCTGAGTCGGACTGGAGCTCTCTGCCCTTTACCAATCCAGCCATGGGCACATCCATCTGGCCCATCAAGACTCACTCTCATTTCATCAGTCCATAAAACCTTAGAAAAATCAGTCTTGAGATATTTCTTGGCCCAGTCTTGACGTTTCAGCTTGTGTGTCTTGTTCAGTGGTGGTCGTCTTTCAGCCTTTCTTACCTTGGCCATGTCTCTGAGTATTGCACACCTTGTGCTTTTGGGCACTCCAGTGATGTTGCAGCTCTGAAATATGGCCAAACTGGTGGCAAGTGGCATCTTGGCAGCTGCACGCTTGACTTTTCTCAGTTCATGGGCAGTTATTTTGCGCCTTGGTTTTTTCCACACGCTTCTTGCGACCCTGTTGACTATTTTGAATGAAACGCTTGATTGTTCGATGATCACGCTTCAGAAGCTTTGCAATTTTAAGAGTGCTGCATCCCTCTGCAAGATATCTCACTATTTTTTACTTTTCTGAGCCTGTCAAGTCCTTCTTTTGACCCATTTTGCCAAAGGAAAGGAAGTTGCCTAATAATTATGCACACCTGATATAGGGTGTTGATGTCATTAGACCACACCCCTTCTCATTACAGAGATGCACATCACCTAATATGCTTAATTGGTAGTAGGCTTTCGAGCCTATACAGCTTGGAGTAAGACAACATGCATAAAGAGGATGATGTGGTCAAAATACTCATTTGCCTAATAATTCTGCACTCCCTGTACATTTTAGTTGAAACAAATATGTTGACTACAATGTTCCTTTAATTATCAATCTAGGGAAAGTGTTAATTAAAACATGCTAATATTGTATCTAGGGAAAGTGTTAATTAAAACATGCTAATATTGTATCTGAATGTTTGTGAGGTCAGAGATTCAAATTAAATATGACCTGCTTCTTTATATTTCATTATTATGAAATGACTATAAAATGTCCACAAGTTAATCATGGCTGCTCTTGGCAGCAAAGTATTGTAAAACCTACACAACTGTCCAAATTTATCAAACCAGGAAGAGCTGAGCTTTTACAGAAAAAAGTTAGCATAATTAAAGCACGGGATGATTGTAGTTGAGAGTTTTTTAATGTGAAACAGAAAATGTAGGTGTGTCACAAAAATACTGAAGATAAAAGGATGAATATAAGACCAGGGCAATGTTTTCTGCTAAAGAGCTCATTTTCTAGTAACAATTTACATTATTAAGTTGATCAAATTCATTCGATGTTTATTTCCAATGACTTTAAACAAAATCTTTTTTGTTTGTTTCTTGGTAAATCTATTAAAATTGGTCATTTAGGTGATGAGGCCTTTCAACTATCATTTTTTTTTAAGGAATTCAAAATGAATCATGATTTGATAAACATGAGCCAAAATATATCCTATTTGCCATGCAACACCTACCCCATTGTTCTGTTGAAGTTTGCTCTACAGAGGCACGTCACTACTGGTCCAGACCAGAACACAGCCTGTGAGTCGATGAGAGACATATGTGCAAAGTAACCAATCACCAGCCAGGGTCTGCATTGCAGCAGAAGAGCACTGCTGCTTTGGATCCGACTTTAACTATGCGTTAACCCTTTGAAGGGCTAAAACATAGATTTATATGCCAGTAACAGTTTTATATCCCTTTAGATGAAAAAACAGAATTTATGCTTACCTGATAAATTACTTTTTCCAACGGTGTGTCCGGTCCACGGCGTCATCCATAACTTGTGGGAATATTCTCTCCCCAACAGGAAATGGCAAAGAGCACAGAAAAAGCTGTCCATATAGTCCTTCCTAGGCTCCGCCCACCCCAGTCATTCGACCGACGGACGGACAGGAGAAAAAAACAGGAGAAACCATAAGGTGCCGTGGTGACTGTAGTTAAAGAAAGAAATTCATCAAACCTGATTAAAAAACCAGGGCGGGCCGTGGACCGGACACACCGTTGGAGAAAGTAATTTATCAGGTAAGCATAAATTCTGTTTTCTCCAACATTGGTGTGTCCGGTCCACGGCGTCATCCATAACTTGTGGGAACCAATACCAAAGCTTTAGGACACGGATGAAGGGAGGGAGCCAATCAGGTTACCTAAACAGAAGGCACCACGGCTTGCAAAACCTTTCTCCCAGAAATAGCCTCCGAAGAAGCAAAAGTATCAAATTTGTAGAATTTGGCAAAAGTGTGCAGGGAAGACCAAGTCGCTGCCTTACATATCTGATCAACAGAAGCCTCGTTCTTGAAGGCCCATGTGGAAGCCACAGCCCTAGTAGAGTGAGCTGTGATGCGTTCAGGAGGCTGCCGTCCGGCAGTCTCGTAAGCCAATCGGATGATGCTTTTCAGCCAAAAGGAAAGAGAGGTAGCAGTAGCTTTTTGACCTCTCCTCTTGCCAGAATAAACGACAAACAGAGAAGACGTTTGTCTGAAATCCTTTGTTGCTTCTAAATAGAACTTTAAAGCACGAACTACATCTAAATTGTGTAACAAACGTTCCTTCTTTGAAACTGGATTCAGATACAAAGAAGGCACAACTATTTCCTGGTTAATATTCTTGTTGGAAACAACCTTTGGAAGGAAACCAGGTTTAGTACGCAAAACAATCTTATCTGAATGGAACACCAGATAGGGCGGATTACACTGCAAAGCAGATAACTCAGAAACTCTTCTAGCAGAAGAAATAGCAACCAAAAACAGAACTTTCCAAGATAACAACTTGATATCTATGGAATGTAGAGGTTCAACCGGAACCCCTTGAAGAACTGAAAGAACTAAATTCAGACTCCAGGGAGGAGTCAAAGGTCTGTAAACAGGCTTGATCCTGACCAAAGCCTGAACAAAAGCTTGAACATCAGGCACAGCTGCCAGTCGTTTGTGTAACAAGACAAATAAAGCAGAAATCTGTCCCTTTAGAGAACTCGCTGATAATCCTTTATCCAAACCCTCTTGGAGAAAGGAAAGGATCCTAGGAATTTTGATCTTACTCCATGAGAATCCCTTGGATTCACACCAACAGATATATCTTTTCCATATTTTATGGTACATTTTTCTAGTTACAGGTTTTCTGGCTTGTACCAGAGTATCTATTACAGAATCCGAAAACCCACGCTTAGATAAGATCAAGCGTTCAATTTCCAAGCCGTCAGCTGGAGGGAAACTAGATTTGGATGTTCGAATGGACCTTGTACTAGAAGATCCTGTCTCAAAGGTAGCTTCCATGGTGGAGCCGATGACATATTCAACAGGTCTGCATACCAAGTCCTGCGTGGCCACGCAGGAGCTATCAAGATCACCGAGGCAATCTCCTGCTTGATCCTGGCTACCAGCCTGGGAATGAGAGGAAACTGTGGAAACACATAAGCTATGTTGAAGGTCCAAGGCGCTACTAATGCATCCACTAGAGTCGCCTTGGGATCCCTGGATCTGGACCCGTAGCAAGGAACCTTGAAGTTCTGACGAGACGCCATCAGATCCATGTCTGGAATGCCCCATAATTGAGTCAACTGGGCAAATATCTCCGGGTGGAGTTCCCACTCCCCCGGATGGAATGTCTGACGACTCAGATAATCCGCCTCCCAGTTTTCCACTCCTGGGATGTGGATCGCAGATAGGTGGCAGGAGTGATCCTCCGCCCATTTTATGATTTTGGTCACTTCTCTCATCGCCAGGGAACTCCTTGTTCCCCCCTGATGGTTGATGTAAGCAACAGTCGTCATGTTGTCTGATTGGAATCTTATGAATCTGGCCTTTGCTAGTTGAGGCCAAGCCCTGAGAGTATTGAATATCGCTCTCAGTTCCAGAATGTTTATCGGGAGAAGAGACTCTTCCCGAGACCATAGACCCTGAGCTTTCAGGGAGTCCCAGACCGCGCCCCAGCCCACTAGATTGGCGTCGGTCGTGACGATGACCCACTCTGGTCTGCGGAAGCTCATTCCCTGGGACAGGTGATCCTGGGTTAGCCACCAACGGAGTGAGTCTCTGGTCTTCTGATCTACTTGAATCACTGGAGACAAGTCTGTATAGTCCCCATTCCACTGTTTCAGCATGCACAGTTGTAATGGTCTTAGATGAATTCGCGCAAAAGGAACTATGTCCATTGCTGCAACCATCAACCCTACTACTTCCATGCACTGAGCTATGGAAGGTCGTGGAACAGAGTGAAGAACTTGACAAGCGTTTAGAAGTTTTGACTTTCTGACATCTGTCAGGAAAATCTTCATTTCTAAAGAATCTATTATTGTCCCCAAGAAAGGGGACTCTTGTCGACGGAGACAGGGAACTTTTTTCTATGTTCACTTTCCATCCGTGAGATCTGAGAAAGGCCAGAACGATGTCTGTGTGAGCCTTTGCCTTTGAAAGAGACGACGCTTGTATCAGAATGTCGTCCAAGTAAGGTGCCACTGCAATGCCCCTTGGTCTTAGAACCGCTAGAAGGGACCCGAGTACCTTTGTGAAAATCCTTGGAGCAGTGGCTAGCCCGAATGGGAGAGCCACAAACTGGTAATGTTTGTCCAGAAAGGCAAACCTTAGAAACTGATGATGATCTTTGTGGATAGGAATATGTAGATACGCATCCTTTAGATCCACGGTAGTCATAAATTGACCCTCCTGGATTGTAGGTAAAATCGTTCGAATAGTTTCCATTTTGAACGATGGCACTCTGAGAAATTTGTTTAGGATCTTTAAATCCAGAATTTGTCTTTAAGTTCCCTCTTTTTTGGGAACTACAAACAGATTTGAGTAAAACCCCATTCCTTGTTCCACGGTTGGAACTGGGTGTATCACTCCCATTTTTAACAGGTCTTCTACACAATGTAAGAATGCCTGTCTCTTTATTTGGTTTGAAGATAAATGAGACATGTGGAACCTTCCCCTTGGGGGTAGTTCCTTGAATTCCAGAAGATAACCCTGAGAAACTATTTCTAGTGCCCAGGGATCCTGAACATCTCTTGCCCAAGCCTGAGCGAAGAGAAAGAGTCTGCCCCCTACTAGATCCGGTCCCGGATCGGGGGCTACTCCTTCATGCTGTTTTGGTAGCAGCAGCAGGCTTCTTGGCCTGCTTACCCTTGTTCCAGCCTTGCATCGGTTTCCAAGCTGGTTTGGTTTGTGAAGCATTACTCTCTTGTCTAGAGGCTGCAGAGTTGGAGGCCGGTCCGTTCCTGAAATTGCGAAAGGAACGAAAATTAGACTTATTCTTGGCCTTGAAAGGCCTATCTTGTGGGAGGGCGTGGCCCTTACCCCCAGTGATGTCTGAGATAATCTCTTTCAATTCTAGCCCAAAAAGGGTTTTACCCTTGAAAGGGATATTAAGCAATTTTGTCTTGGAAGATACATCCGCTGACCAAGACTTTAGCCAGAGCGCTCTGCGCGCCACAATTGCGAATCCTGAATTTTTCGCCGCTAATCTAGCTAACTGCAAAGCGGCATCTAAAATAAAGGAATTAGCTAACTTAAGTGCGTGAATTCTGTCCATAACCTCCTCATACGGAGTCTCTCTACTAAGCGACTTATCTAGTTCCTCGAACCAGAACCACGCTGCTGTAGTGACAGGAATAATGCACGAAATAGGTTGCAGGAGGTAACCTTGCTGTACAAAAATCTTTTTAAGCAAACCCTCCAATTTTTTATCCATAGGATCTTTGAAAGCACAACTATCCTCAATAGGAATAGTAGTGCGCTTGGATAGTGTAGAAACTGCCCCCTCGACCTTAGGGACTGTCTGCCATAAGTCCTTTCTGGGGTTGACCATAGGAAATAATTTCTTAAATATAGGAGGGGGGACAAAAGGTATGTCGGGCTTCTCCCACTCCTTATTCACTATGTCCGCCACCCGCTTGGGTATAGGAAAAGCGTCGGGGTGCACCGGAACCTCTAGGAACTTGTCCATCTTGCACAATTTTTCTGGAATGACCAGGTTGTCACAATCATCCAGAGTAGATAGCACTTCCTTAAGCAGTGCGCAGAGATGCTCTAATTTAAATTTAAATGTCACAACATCAGGTTCTGCCTGTTGAGAAATTCTACCTGAATCAGAAATTTCCCCATCTGACAAAACCTCCCTCATGGCCACTTCAGATTGGTGTGAGGGTATGACAGAGCAATTATCATCAGCGCCCTCCTGCTCTTCATTGTTTAAAACAGAGCAATCGCGCTTTCTCTGAAATGCAGGCATTTTGGATAAAATATTTGCTATGGAGTTATCCATTACTGCCGTCAATTGTAACAAGCATTGGCGCGCTAGAAGTACTAGGGGTCTCCTGCGTGGGCAAAACTGGTGTAGACACAGAAGGAGATGATGTAGAACTATGTCTACTCCCTTCATCTGATGAATCATCTTGGGCAACTTTATTATCTGTGGCAGTACTGTCCTTACTTTGTTTGGACGCTATGGCACAATTATCACACAATTTTGAAGGGGGAGACACATTGGCTTCCATACATACAGAACATAGTTTATCTGAAGGCACAGACATGTTAAACAGGCTTAAACTTGTCAATAAAGTACAAAAACCGTTTTAAAACAAAACCGTTACTGTCTCTTTAAATTTTAAACAGGGCACACTTTATTACTGAATATGTGAAAAACTATGAAGGAATTGTTCAAATTTAACCAAATTTTCACCACAGTGTCTTAAAGCATTCAAAGCATTGCACCCCAAATTTCAGACCTTTAACCCTTAAAATGAGAAAACCGGAGCCGGTTACAGTTTTAACCCCTCTACAGTCCCAGCTACAGCCTTTGCTGCGACTTTACCAAACCCAGGGGGGTATACGATACTAAATGAAGCCTTTTCAACTACTTTCAGACCCACACACATGCAGCTGCATGTCCTGCTCTCAAAAGTAATTGCGCAGTAATGGCGCGAAAATGAGGCTCTGCCTACTACAGAGAAGGCCCTTCCTGACTGGGAAGGTGTCTAAACCAGTGCCTGACGTAAAAAAAAACGTTCCCCAAAGTTTATAAAGTGTGAATTTCAATATCAAGCTGTATAAAATGCCCAAATAAAGCAATCGATCTAGCCAATAAAAGTGTCTACCAGTTTTATAGCCCCTATTAAGCCCTTTATTCTGTTTGAGACTAAGAAAATGGCTTACCGGTCCCCATGAGGGGAAATGACAGCCATCCAGCATTACACAGTCTTGTTAGAAATATGGCTAGTCATACCTTAAGCAGAAAAGTCTGCCAACTGTTTCCCCCAACTGAAGTTATCTCATCTCAACAGTCCTATGTGGAAACAGCAAACGATTTTAGTTCTCTACTGCTGCTAAAATCATATTCCTCTCACAAACAGAACTCTTCATCTTTTTCTGTTTCAGAGTAAATAGTACATACCAGCACTATTTTAAAATAACAAACTCTTGATAGTAGAATAAAAAACTACAACTAAACACCACATACTCTTCACCATCTCCGTGGAGATGCTGCTTGTTCAGCAGGCAAAGAGAATGACTGGGGAGGGCGGAGCCTAGGAGGGACTATATGGACAGATTTTGCTGTGCTCTTTGCCATTTCCTGTTGGGGAGAGAATATTCCCACAAGTTATGGATGACGCCGTGGACCGGACACACCAATGTTGGAGAAATCACATTCAGAAAAAGCTTCTGCTTACAAATCATAGCCCCTCTTCAAAAGAGCCAGAAATGTGTTCTGAAAAAAGTGTGTGCATGGACATATGAACTCACCCTTAAAGGGACATTAAACACTAAATACATGCTAGATAGAATGATGCATTCGAAGAAAATATTAGTCCATAACTAACATGTAGATGTATTTTTTAAAGTTTCATTAGTTGTTTAAAAAGTGACAAAATAAGTGTAAAGTTTTAGTGTCTATAAAACACTGAGAGCTGCCATGTTGTAACTTGTGTTACCTTCTCTGCTGTGGCAAATTAGGGACTGTTATAAAACATAATTTATGTAAGAACTTACCTGATAAATTCATTTCTTTCATATTAGCAAGAGTCCATGAGCTAGTGACGTATGGGATATATATTCCTACCAGGAGGGGCAAAGTTTCCCAAACCTCAAAATGCCTATAAATACACCCCTCACCACACCCACAAATCAGTTTATCGAATAGCCAAGAAGTGGGGTGAAAAGAAAAACGTTGCGAAAGCATACAAAAATAAGGAATTGGAATAATTGTGCTTTATACAAAAAAATCATAACCACCACAAAAAAGGGTGGGCCTCATGGACTCTTGCTAATATGAAAGAAATGAATTTATCAGGTAAGTTCTTACATAAATTATGTTTTCTTTCATGTAATTAGCAAGAGTCCATGAGCTAGTGACGTATGGGATAATGACTACCCAAGATGTGGATCTTTCCACGCAAGAGTCACTAGAGAGGGAGGGATAAAATAAAGACAGCCAATTCCGCTGAAAAATAATCCACACCCAAAATAAAGTTTAAATTTTATAATGAAAATAACTGAAATTAAAAGCAGAAGAATCAAACTGAAACAGCTGCCTGAAGTACTTTTCTACCAAAAACTGCTTCAGAAGAAGAAAACACATCAAAATGGTAGAATTTAGTAAAAGTATGCAAAGAAGACCAAGTTGCTGCTTTGCAAATCTGATCAACCGAAGCTTCATTCCTAAATGCCCAGGAAGTAGACACTGACCTAGTAGAATGAGCTGTAATCCTTTGAGGCGGAGTCTTACCCGACTCGACATAAGCATGATGAATTAACGATTTCAACCAAGATGCCAAAGAAATGGCAGAAGCCTTCTGACCTTTCCTAGAACCGGAAAAGATAACAAATAGACTAGAAGTCTTTCGGAAATTCTTAGTAGCTTCAACATAATATTTCAAAGCTCTAACTACATCCAAAGAATGCAATGATCTCTCCTTAGAATTCTTAGGATTAGGACATAATGAAGGAACCACAATTTCTCTACTAATGTTGTTAGAATTCACAACCTTAGGTAAAAATTTAAAAGAGGTTCGCAACACCGCCTTATCCTGATGAAAAATCAGAAAAGGAGACTCACAAGAAAGAGCAGATAATTCCGAAACTCTTCTGGCAGAAGAGATGGCCAAAAGGAACAAAACTTTCCAAGAAAGTAATTTGATGTCCAATGAATGCATAGGTTCAAACGGAGGAGCTTGAAGAGCCCCCAGAACCAAATTCAAACTCCAAGGAGGAGAAATTGACTTAATGACAGGTTTTATAAGAAACAAAGCTTGTACAAAACAATGAATATCAGGAAGATTAGCAATCTTCCTGTGAAAAAGAGCAGAAAGAGCAGAGATTTGTCCTTTCAAGGAACTTGCAGACAAACCTTTATCCAAACCATCCTGAAGAAACTGTAAAATTCTCGGAATTCTAAAAGAATGCCAGGAAAAATGATGAGAAAGACACCAATAAATATAAGTCTTTCAGACTCTATAATATATCTCCCTAGATACGGATTTACGAGCCTGTAACATAGTATTAATCACAGAGTCAGAGAAACCTCTTTGACTAAGAATCAAGCGTTCAATCTCCATACCTTTAAATTTAAGGATTTGAGATCCTGATGGAAAAAAGGACCTTGCGACAAAAGGTCTGGTCTTAACGGAAGAGTCCACGGTTGGCAAGAAGCCATCCGGACAAGATCCGCATACCAAAACCTGTGAGGCCATGCTGGAGCTACCAGCAGAACAAACGAGCATTCCTTCAGAATCTTGGAGATTACTCTTGGAAGAAGAACTAGAGGCGGAAAGATATAGGCAGGATGATACTTCCAAGGAAGTGACAATGCATCCACTGCTTCCGCTTGAGGATCCCTGGATCTGGACAGATACCTGGGAAGTTTCTTGTTTAGATGAGAGGCCATCAGATCTATTTCTGGAAGTCCCCACAATTGAAAAATCTGAAGAAATACCTCTGGGTGAAGAGACCATTCGCCTGGATGTAACGTTTGGCGACTGAGATAATCCGCTTCCCAATTGTCTATACCTGGGATATGAACCGCAGAAACTAGACAGGAGCTGGATTCCGCCCATACCAGAATTCGAGATACTTCTTTCATAGCCAGAGGACTGTGAGTCCCTCCTTGATGATTGATGTATGCCACAGTTGTGACATTGTCTGTCTGAAAACAAATGAACGATTCTCTCTTCAGAAGAGGCCATGACTGAAGAGCTCTGAAAATTGCACGGAGTTCCAAAATATTGATCGGTAATCTCACCTCCTGAGATTCCCAAACCCCTTGTGCTGTCAGAGACCCCCAAACAGCTCCCCAACCTGTCAGACTTGCATCTGTTGAAATTACAGTCCAGGTCGGAAGAACAAAAGAAGCCCCCTGAACTAAACGATGGTGATCTGTCCACCACGTCAGAGAGTGTCGTACAATCGGTTTCAAAAATATTAATTGAGATATCTTTGTGTAATCCCTGCACCACTGGTTCAGCATACAGAGCTGAAGAGGTCGCATGTGAAAACGAGCAAAGGGGATCGCGTCCGATGCTGCAGTCATAAGACCTAGAATTTCCATGCATAAAGTTACCGAAGGGAATGATTGTGACTGAAGGTTTCGACATGCTGATATCAATTTTAGACGTCTCTTGTCTGTCAAAGACAGAGTCATGGACACTGAATCTATCTGGAAATCTAAAAAGGTTACCCTTGTCTGAGGAATCAATGAACTTTTTGGTAAATTGATCCTCCAACCATGATATTGAAGAAACAACACAAGTCGATTCGTATGAGATTCTGCTAAATGTGAAGACTGAGCAAGTACCAAGATATCGTCCAAATAAGGAAATACCACAATACCCTGTTCTCTGATTACAGACAGAAGGGCACCGAGAACCTTTGTAAAAATTATTGGAGCTGTTGCTAGGCCAAACGGTAGAGCCACAAACTGGTAATGCTTGTCTAGGAAAGAGAATCTCAGAAACTGATAGTGATCTGGATGAATCGGAATATGCAGATATGCATCCTGTAAATCTATTGTAGACATATAATGCCCTTGCTGAACAAAAGGCAGGATAGTCCTTACAGTTACCATTTTGAATGTTGGTATCCTTACATAACGATTCAATATTTTTAGATCCAGAACTGGTCTGAAGGAATTCTCCTTCTTTGGTACAATGAAGAGATTTGAATAAAACCCCAGTCCCTGTTCCAGAACTGGAACTGGCATAATTACTCCAGCGAACTCTAGATCTGAAACACATTTCAGAAATGCTTGAGCCTTCGCTAGGTTTACTGGGACACGGGAAAGAAAAAATCTCTTTGCAGGAGGCCTTATCTTGAAGCCAATTCTGTACCCTTCTGAAACAATGTTCTGAATCCAGAGATTTTGAACGGAATTGATCCAAATTTCTTTGAAAAAATGTAATCTGCCCCCTACCAGCTGAGCTGGAATGAGGGCTGCACCTTCATGTGGACTTGGGAGCTGGCTTTGGTTTTCTAAAAGGCTTGGATTTATTCCAGACTGGAGATGGTTTCCAAACTGATACCGCTCCTGAGGATGAAGGATCAGGCTTTTGTTCCTTGTTGTGCCACCTCCATAGGAGGCAAAGTTTGTAAAACTGATTTGTGGGTGTGGTGAGGGGTGTATTTATAGGCATTTTGAGGTTTGGGAAACTTTGCCCCTCCTGGTAGGAATGTATATCCCATACGTCACTAGCTCATGGACTCTTGCTAATTACATGAAAGAAATAGCTCACTAGAGTGTGCAGCCAATGGTTGAGCTGGATTTAACAGTGTTCTGCACTTCCATTTCTAACAGGAACAGAAAATCTCACAATTTCAGAATGGAATTACACTCAAAGAGGACAAAATAAATAATGAAAGTATATTGCAGAGTTGTTTCATATCTACAATTTATCATTTTATATTACCATTTCAAAGTGTTTAATGTCCCTTTAAGGTAAAAAGGCACCAAAATGACCACCTTAGCACATCCCAATAATGCTACTGATGCCAGCATATAAGTATCTTTTCATCAATCGAATTGCTGGAAACATTGGAGAAGGGGAGCACACACATATTAGAAAGGCTTAAGGTAATATAAATAAAGGAAAACAGAGAAGAAAATTGTTACAAGAGAAAAAAGAAAGCTAAGAAATATAAAACTTAAATGCGCAGGTTGTCTAATTTAACGTGACACTCATTAATACTAAAACATTTGCAATTCAACTGTTCTTTAAAAACACACAGTTTAAACAATACATTTATAAAGCAGAAACACAATAAAAGCATTTATACAGCTTTGATGTGACATCTTTGAAAGCTGTGATTGAATGTTTTAGTTTATACACAAAATCGGGTTTCAAAGACACAACCCAAAGCATATTTATCTTCATTTAGTATATTCAAAACAAATCCCAATAATACAGTATAAAAGAAACTAATATCTAACCTATATGGTAATTATAGCATGTGATCGGTTGACAGCAGAAAAGCGAGTGGACAGCTGTGTGTTTTAAAATCACTGCTGTAAAATGGTTTTTATTTCTGCAACAAAATATGTGCCCCTCTGACACCTTAAGAAGCTTTTACAAAATACCTTTAAAAATTCATCATACTGAGGTGTTTTTGCTGTCAGTGCTTGAAAAACCATGATGTGTCAGCTTCAGTTTCTAGTCATTATATAAAAAAAAATGCAAGAGTCTCACTAACTTTATTTATTCCAAACACAGCATTTCTAAAGAGGATGAAAAGTCACATCAGTGCATCTTCTATGGCTTATATGACAAGTAAATATTAGTATTCAGTACTGAAATGTGTATATAAAGTTTTTAACAGAATAGTATATGGGAAATTTTAGGAATAAACAAAACCTAACTCAACAAGATTAAATGATTGATAGGATGTTATTTCATTTGTTTAGAAATGGTAAAATCTTGCGACTAATATATAATAAAAGAATATTTCTATTTGTGGCAAGTCTTAGTAACACACAGCCAATACAGGGCTAGATTACAAGTGGATTGCTAATTTATTGCGTTTGTAGAAGTGTAATAAATAAACGTAATAAATAACCAGCGATTACAACCAAGATCAGATCTCTGGTTGTTTTTCTAAAAGTGCCCCAAAGGCCCTCAAAATAGAGGGTATTAAAGTTTTTTATGGGAAAAAAACCAAAAATGTTTTCATAATAAAACAACTGCACTAGGCAGTTTTTAGGGGTTAAAAGTGGAAGGTGTGGGGCATTACATTGCGGTTCCTTGTAAATATATATGTATATGCTAATATACATACATATCTACACATAAATGTATATAAATATATATATTTACAAATTGCTGCCATCGCTGCGCTACTTGCCCCCTGCGCTGCGCGAGTTGTCATGCTGTGTCTCACGGCTTGAGAACGAGGCTCTCATTGGAACCTATGGAAGCACGCTCTCGTTTTGAAAGATCTGGAGGCACTCGAGAGAGGAGGAATCTTCTTAAAGGAAATTTCAATCATACCCCTATTTGGTATAACTGAAAAATTATTCCCTAAACTGAAGAATCTTAAACCGATTTCTCCAAGGTCCCATGAAAAAAAAAAAAAGGTTCAATCTGTTCCCTTTCCAGAACCTTGTCTGCCACATAAAAAGCTGTTTGCGGTCCTAGAACTCTTCCAGAGAGGCTTCTTCATCAAAAAAAGTCCTAGAGGTTGTTAAACCAGATAGCGGTGGCTGCCACAAAGCAATTTACACCGACAGCTAGCCTAAACATAAAACCTGCCAGCTCAAAGGATCGATTGTGAAAACTTTCACGCTTTCTGTACAAGGTAGGGTTGCACCGATACCATTTTTTTATGACCGAGTACAAGTACCGATACTTGTTTTCAAATACTCGCCGATACCAATTACCAATACTTTTTTTTTTTAATGTCATGTGACAGTTTACCAAGCACAATACAGATTATTTAAGATTCCTTCTTTATAATTATAAAGGACTGTAATTCAAAAGACATTATGAAATAATAAAACAGTTTTATTTGTCACAAAGTTCACTGAACATGTTTATAAATAAAAAAATATTACAATAAAATATTAAATTTAAAGGGGTGATGCAATTGGGTTGTAGGGCTGTTATATAACATCAATCTGACTCTAAGTTGAACAGTCTTTCACTTTCCACACTACTGCATGGGGCAGAAAGATATTTTTGGGCCATTTTAGCCAGAGCTGGAAATCTGTTTATTAACTGCCCAGTACTTCAGGGGTTTGTCTGAACGAGGTACAGTGATCTCTCCTACAATAATACAAATAACAGCAATTTGTATTGGCAGAACAGTAGTAAACATTTTTTTTTTAGTTTAGTCTCCACTTAAAATGAAATGGGAACATGCAGTTTGAAAAAACGCCACAAGATAGCATATGGGTAGGAAGTGGAGGTATCGGTTTAAGTATCGGTGCATTTGCACGAGTACAAGTACTCATGCAAATACTTGGTATCGGTGCAACCCTAGTACAAGGGATATGGGAACAAAAAGCTATCCGCTAAAGGAGTTGAAGTTGGCCTGGAAAGAGTGGGTATCGCTCAATACACCTTAGGGATGGATTCCCATACCTCCAATTTTGCAGAGGGAGATAGTAACATGTTCTTAAACATTGTGTAAGGAACAAAGGGAACCTCAGTTTGTTCCATTCCTTAATAATCAAATCAGAAAATGTGTCCGGTACCTAGAAGATAGATTGTAATTTAGAAACTGTTTTAAAGAATTTATAAAAGATTTTCCTTTTTACCGACTGCTGGACTGTAGCAGGAGGATCCTCTACTACCAAAGCAAGTAAAACGCCCCACACAAAAGAGCCTGTATATGCTTTAAGGTTGAAATTAAGAGCACATCCTCTGCCACTGCTTCAGCAATGGGGTCTATAGACTCAGAGCATGGCGTGCATATCTCAGCAGGGACAAAAACACAAACCATTCTTACACAGCAAAGATAAATAAAAAAACAGAATTTATGCTTACCTGATAAATTTCTTTCTCCACGGTGTGTCCGGTCCCTCTGGCTCCGCCCCCCAGTCATTCGACAAACGGTTATGAGAAAAAGGAGAAACCATAGGGTGCCGTGGTGACTGTAGTGTATAGAAAGAAAAAATTTGAAACCTGACTAAAAGCCAGGGCGGGCCGTGGACCGGACACACCGTAGGAGAAAGAAATTTATCAGGTAAGCATAAATTCTGTTTTCTCCTACATTGGTGTGTCCGGTCCACGGCGTCATCCTTACTTGTGGGAACCAATACCAAAGCTTTAGGACACGGATGAAGGGAGGGAACAAGTCAGGTTACCTAAACGGAAGGCACCACGGCTTGCAAAACCTTTCTCCCAAAAATAGCCTCCGAAGAAGCATAAGTATCGAATTTGTAAAATTTGGCAAAAGTGTGCAGAGAAGACGAAGTCGCTGCCTTACATATCTGATCAACAGAAGCCTCGTTCTTGAAGGCCCATGTGGAAGCCACAGCTCTAGTAGAGTGAGCTGTAATTCGTTCAGGAGGCTGCCGTCCGGCAGTCTCATAAGCCAATCGGAAGATGCTCTTCAGCCAAAAAGAAATAGAGGTAGCAGTAGCCTTCTGTCCTCTCCTCTTACCAGAATAAACAACAAATAAAGATGAAGTCTGTCTGAAATCCTTTGTTGCATCTAAATAGAATTTTAAAGCACGGACCACATCTAAATTGTGTAACAAACGTTCCTTCTTCGAAACTGGATTCGGACACAGAGAAGGAACAACTATTTCCTGGTTAATATTCCTGTTGGAAACCACTTTTGGAAGAAAACCAGGTTTGGTACGCAAAACAACCTTATCTGCATGGAATACCAGATAGGGTGGATCACACTGCAAAGCAGACAAT
The DNA here is from genome assembly GCF_027579735.1 of Bombina bombina. Lineage (NCBI taxonomy): Eukaryota > Metazoa > Chordata > Amphibia > Anura > Bombinatoridae > Bombina > Bombina bombina. The sequence goes on from NC_069501.1 coordinate 920,895,137, forward strand.
TCAGAAACTCCCAACTCTTCTAGCAGAAGAAATAGCAACCAAAACCAGAACTTTCCAAGATAGTAACTTAATATCTATGGAATGTAGAGGTTCAAACGGAACCCCTTGAAGAACTGAAAGAACTAAATTTAGACTCCATGGAGGAGTCATGGGTCTGTAAACAGGCTTGATTCTGACTAAGGCCTGTACAAAAGCTTGTACATCTGGCACAGCTGCCAGGCGTTTGTGTAACAAAACAGACAAAGCAGATATTTGTCCATTTAGAGAACTCGCTGACAACCCTTTATCCAAACCCTCTTGGAGAAAGGAAAGAATCTTAGGAATTGTAATTTTACTCCAAGAGAATCCCTTGGATTCACACCAACAGATATATTTTTTCCATATTTTATGGTAAATTTTCCTAGTCACAGGTTTTCTGGCTTGGACCAGAGTATCTATAACTGAATCTGAAATCCCACGCTTAGATAAAATCAAGCATTCAATTTCCAAGCAGTCAGCTGCAGAGAGACTAGATTTGGATGTTTGAATGGACCTTGTACTAGAAGATCCTGTCTCAAAGGTAGCTTCCATGGTGGAGCCGATGACATATTCACCAGGTCTGCATACCAAGTCCTGCGTGGCCATGCAGGAGCTATCAGAATCACCGAGGCCTTCTCCTGTTTGATCCTGGCTACGAGCCTGGGAAGGAGAGGAAATGGTGGAAACACATAAGCTAGGTTGAATGACCAAGGCGCCACTAATGCATCCACCAGTGTCGCCTTGGGATCCCTGGATCTGGACCCGTAGCGAGGAACCTTGAAGTTCTGACGAGACGCCATCAGATCCATGTCTGGAATGCCCCATAATTGAGTTAACTGGGCAAAGACCTCCGGGTGGAGTTCCCACTCCCCCGGATGGAAAGTCTGACGACTCAAATAATCCGCCTCCCAGTTGTCTACTCCTGGGATGTGAATTGCAGATAGATGGCAGGAGTGATCCTCCGCCCATTTTATGATCTTGGATACCTCTCTCATCGCCAAGGAACTCTTTGTTCCTCCCTGATGATTGATGTAAGCTACAGTCATGTTGTCCGACTGAAATCTTATGAATCCGGCCTTCGCTAGTTGAGGCCAAGCCCGGAGCGCATTGAATATCGCTCTCAGTTCCAGGATGTTTATCGGGAGAAGAGACTCTTCCCGAGACCATAGACCCTGAGCTTTCAGGGAGTCCCAGACCGCCCCAGCCTAATAGACTGGCGTCGGTCATGACAATGACCCACTCTGGTCTGCGGAAACTCATTCCCTGAGACAGGTGATCCTGAGTCAACCACCAACGGAGTGAGTCTCTGGTTAACTGGTCTACTTGAATCTGGGGAGACAAGTCTGCATAATCCCCATTCCACTGTCTGAGCATGCACAGTTGCAATGGTCTTAGATGAATTCAAGCAAAAGGAACCACGTCCATTGCTGCAACCATTAAACCTATTACTTCCATGCACTGAGCTATGGAAGGCTGAGGAATAGATTGAAGAACTTGACAAGCCTTTAGAAGCTTTAATTTTCTGACCTCTGTCAGAAAAATCTTCATTTCTACAGAATCTATTATTGTTCCCATAAAAGAAACTCTTGTAGACGGGGACAGGGAACTCTTTTCCATGTTCACCTTCCACCCGTGAGACCTGAGAAAAGCTAATACAATGTCTGTATGAGCCCTTGATCTGGAAAGGGACGACGCTTGGATTAGGATGTCGTCTAGATAAGGTGCCACTGCAATGCCCCTCGGTCTTAGAACCGCTAGAAGGGACCCTAGCACCTTTGTGAAAATTCTGGGAGCAGTGGCTAAACCGAATGGAAGAGCCACAAACTGGTAATGTTTTTAAACAAAACCGTTACTGTCTCTTTAAATAATAAACAGAGTACACTTTATTTTCTGAATGTTTGAAAAACTATGAAGGAATTATCCGATCTTTACGAAATTTGCACCCTAGTGTCTTAATGCTTTGAAAGTATTGCACACCAAATTTCCAAGTCTTTAACCCCTTAAATGAGCAAACCGGAGCTAATTGTTCAATTTAGCAGTTTAAACCCACTACAGTCCCTGCCACAGCATTTTGCTGCGGCTTTATCTTCCTTGGGGGTTATTCACCACAGAAATAAGCCTCTTAGAATCGTTTTTGTGGCCACAGGACCCTCTCACATGAAGCTGCATGACCTGCTTCCAGAAGTAACTGCGCAATTAAGGCGTGAAAATGAGGCTTCCTCCCTCTGCATACCAGAGTGAAGGGGCCTTCCTGACTAGATTAGGTGTCTAACACACTGCCAGGCGTAATAAAACGTTCCCAAAAGTGTTTCCAAGTCTCAAAACACTCCAAAAATCATATAAATATTATATAAATCAATCAATTTAGCCCACAATAGTGTCAACTAGTATATAGCCCATTTATAAGCCTTCATTCTGTTATGAGTCTAAGAAAATGGCTTACCGATCCCAAAAGGGAAATGACAGTCTTCTAGCATTACTATGTCTTGTTAGAAAAGAGACTAGTCATACCTGGAGCAGAAAAGTCTGCAAACTGTTCCCCCCAACTGAAGTTCTCTGGGCTCAACAGTCCTGCGTGGGAACAGCAATGGATTTTAGTTACTGTTGCTAAAATCATACTCCTCTTTTAACAGAACTCTTCATCACTTTCTGTTGTAGAGTAAATAGTACAAACCGGCACTATTTTAAAATAACAAACTCTTGATAGAAGAAATAAAACTACAACTAACACCACATACTCGTTACCATCCCCGTGGAGATGCTACTTGTTCAGAGCGGCAAAGAGAATGACTGGGGGGGCGGAGCCAGAGGGGGGGCTATATGGGCAGCTTTTGCTGTGCTCTCTTTGCCATTTCCTGTTGGGGAAGAGAATATTCCCACAAGTAAGGATTAAGCCGTGGACCGGACACACCAATGTAGGAGAAAGGGGTAAACTATCTTTGACACACCCTTCCAGTGGGTCAGTATATTATCCAGAGAATGAAGTTGTACCCGTTTGCTCGGTAGTTAATGCTAGAGAGTAAGGATATTAGCAAGTATCTATAGATAGGAGCACAAAGCACAGTATGTAAGAACCTAAATGGTTAACCCCAAGTGGGAAACACAGAATTGATTGCACAAAGTAAAACATAAATATCAGTGTTGGTTACAGCAAAGGTGTACTGTCACTTCCAGCGCAAAGTAAAGTCTTTAATAATGCTAATTTAATGATTTTAATATACTGCAGCACATACAGGGCTAAAATAAATATTTTTAAGTAGACTTTGATAGGCATGAGTGGCCAACACCTCACCATTCCTGGAGAAAATTGCTACCGCACTGTAGTGGAAAGTAGAAAAAGCAGGAACAGGAAGGCGTGCTTATCTGATGCCAAAAATGTAACTCCTAAACTCCTACCAAAGAGTAGGTAAGTAAAAAACTATTTATGCCTGAGGAAACAGCTAGACAACTGAGAAACGCGTTGCAATCTGTTTAAACCACTGATTTTATACTTTTTGGGTGAACATAATACCCAATGTTTTTTATATAACTTTTAATAAATATTAATTGTACCATATGGAAGCCTGGTTTGCTTTTCCCTCACCTGGAGTTCCTGTTATCCGGTTGCCCGATCAGTGTTGCTGGGCAATTGTGAGTCCCCAGCCTGCGTCAATAAGCACACTTGGTGCTGCCAGCGTTATGAGTATTATTTCAATACAAGAACTGTTATATGCCATCATCATTGCAATACTGCACTAGGAGGCACCCTCTTCTTTATGATCTTTTTTTACAAATCTCTGGATTGTGTTTGTTGCCTATGAGAGGAGCTGCCTGCATTCTACAAGCCAGCATATCAATTACAGATGAAAAATCCATTTAGATTTCCTGCAATATCTGGACCCTGCATTCTACAAGCCAGCATATCAATTACAGATGAAAAATCCATTTAAATTTCCTGCAATATCTGGACCCTTTTATATTTAAACACTCAGATACAATATGAATCTATGATTGTATTTTTTTATGCATACATATTGTCATATATGATATGAATATAATTTCATTTTGAACATTTTATTGGTTAGATCTTATATCTTACAGCTTTGTACCAAATTCCGTTATAGCGCCCCCTAGAGCTGGGTATTTAGGTATCACAGCAGTTTTGTAATTTATGCTTACCACCTAAATGTATTTATTTCTGGATATGGTGAGTCCACAACGTCATTAATTACTAGTGGGAATATCTCTCCTGTCCAGCAGGAAGCGGCAAAGAGCACTAAAGCAAAGCTGTTAAATACCAATACCCATCCCATAATCCCCAGCCATTCGACCAAAGGGACATAAAAAAAGGAATAATACAAAAGGTGTAGAGGTGCCTGAGGTTTTGTAAAAAATAACTGTCTTAAATATAAGGGTGGGGTCGTGGACTCACCATATCCGGAAATAAATACATTTATCAGGTAAGAATAAATGATGTTTTCTTATCTAAGATATGGTGAGTCTATAACGTCATCAATTACTAGTGGGAACCAATACCCAAGCTAGAGGACACAGATGACTAGGAAGGGAAAATACAGGTGGACCTAAACAGAAGGCATCACCGCTTGAAGAACCTTCCTCCCAAAAGAAGCCTCAGCTGAGCCAAAAGTATCACATTTGTAAAATTTTGAAAAAGTGTGCAGCCTTGCAAATCTGTTCCACAGAAGCTTCATTCTTGAAAGCCCAAGAAGACGAGACAGCCCTAGTGGAATGAGTTGTAATTCTTTTGGGAGGCTGCTGTCCAGCAGTCTCATAAGCAAAACGAATCATAATTCTCAATCAAAAGGAAAGAGAAGTAGTAATAGCCTTCTTACCCTTACGCATTCCCGAGAAACAAACAAAAAGGGCAGAAGACTGGTGAAAATCCTTAGTCGCCTGTAAATAGAATTTTAAAGCATGCACTACATCCAAGTTGTGCAACAGATGCTCCTTATGAGGAGGATTGGGACAGAGAGAAGGAACAATAATTTCCTGATTAATATTCCTAACCGAAAACCACTTTAGGAAGAAAACCCAACCTAGTACGTAGGACCACGTTATCCACATGAAAGATAAGTTAAGGAGAATCATACTACAAAGCCAGGAGTTCCGAAATTCTCCTCGCAGAAGAAATGGCAACAAGAAACAAAACCTTCCAAGATAACAATTTAATATCTATGGAATGCATTGGCTCAAACAGAGCCTGCTGCAAAGATTAAGGCTAAAAGGAGGAGTAACCAACTTAAACACAGGCTTGATTCTAACCAAGGCCTGACAAAAAGGTTGAACATCTGGCACGACCGCCAAACGCTTATGCAACAGAATAGATGAAGAGTACTGACTGACAAACCCTTCTCCAGACCATCCTGGAGAAAAGACAAAATTCTAGGAAACCTAACTCTACTCCAAGAGTAGCCCTTAGATTCACACCAATAAAGGTATTTACACGATACCTTATGGTAAATTTTCCGAGTAACAGGCTTGCGAGCTTGAATCATGGTTTCAATGACCGATTCATAAAAACCATGCTTAGACAAAACTAAGCGTTCAATCTGCAAGCAGTCAGTTTCAGAGAAACGAGATTTGGATGGAAGGACCCCGAGTTGAAAGCTCTTTCCTCAGAGGCAGCCTCCAAGGAAACAGAGATGACATGTTCACTAGGTCTGCATACCAGATCCTGCGAGGCCATGCAGGAGCTATTAGAATAACCAATGCTCTCTCCTGTTTGATACGAGCAATGACTCGTGAAAGAAGAGCAAACGGAGGACACAGATAAGCTAGACCGATCCCCCAATGCACGCCAGAGCATCTATCAGAGCTGCCTGCGGATCACTTGACCTTGAACCGTACCTTGGAAGCTTGGCGTTCTGCCGAGACGCCATCAGATTGAACTCTGGCACCCCCCACTTGAGGGTTAACCTGGAGAACACCTACGGATCGAGAGCCCACTCCCCAGGATGAAATGTCTGTGTGCTCAGAAAAACTGCTTCCCAATTGTCCACTCCTGGAATGTGGATTGCAGATAGACAACAATCGTGAACTTACGCCCACTGAATAATCCGAGCCACCTCCCTCATGGCTAAGGAACTCCGAGTTCCTCCCTGGTGGTTGATGTAAGCCACAGAGGTGATATTGTCCGACTGAAATCTGATAAATCGGGCTAAAGCAAAATGAGACCAAGCTATCTCAAGTCCAAGATGTTTATGGGAAGAGCAGACTCCTCCAGAGTCCATAACCCCTGCACCCGTAACAAGTCCCAGATTGCTCCCCAGCCCAGCAGGCTGGCATCTGTGGTCAGGATCACCCAAGAAGATCTCCGAAAGCATGTTCCATGAGACAGATGTTCCTGAGAAAACCACCATGGAAGAGAGTCTCCATTTTGAAGGACGGCACCCTGAGAAACCTGTTGAGACACTTTAGGTCTAAAATGGGACGAAAAAACAAATTTATGCTTAACTGATAAATTAATTTCTTCTACAATACGACGAGTCCACGGATTTCATCCTTACTTGTGGGATATTAACCTCCTGCTAATCTGTATATATAGCCCCTCCCTTCCCTCCACTCCAAGTCATTCGACCGAAGGATTAGGAAGAGAAAGGAAAAGCTAAAAGGTGCAGAGGTGACTGAAGTTATACAAAATAAAATCGAAATCTTTCTGAAAAATGACAGGAAGGGCCGTGGACTCGTCGTATTGTAGAAGAAATTAATTTATCAGGTAAGCATAAATTTGTTTTTCTTCTACAAGATATGACGAGTCCACGGATTTCATCCTTACTTGTGGGATACAATACCAAAGCTACAGGACACGGATGAAACGGGAGGGACAAGACAGAGACCTAAACGGAAGGCACCACTGCTTGAAGAACTTTTCTCCCCAAAACAGTCTCAGAAGAAGAAAAAGTATCAAATTTGGAAAATTTGGAAAAAGTATGAAGAGACGACCAAGTCGCAGTCTTGCAAATCTGCTCAACAGAAGCATCATTTTCATTTTTAAAAGCCCATGTGGAAGCCACAGCCCTAGTAGAATGAACCGTAATTCTTTCAGGAGGCTTCAGGAGCAGTTTCATATGCCAGGCGGATGATACTCCTCAGCCAAAAAGAAAGATAGGTAGCCGTAGCTTTCTGACCCCTTTGCTTTCCAGAATAAACAATGAATAATGAAGATGATTGACGGAAATCCTTAGTCGCCTGCAAGTAAAACTTCAAGGCACGGACCACGTCCAGGTTATGTAACAGACGCTCCTTCTTAGAAGAAGGATTAGGACACAAGGAAGGAACAACAATTTCCTGAATAATATTCTTATTTGAAACAACCTTAGGAAGGAATCCAGGTTTGGTACGTAACACCACCTTATCAGAATGAAATATAAGATAAGGCGAATCACATTGTAATGCTGAAAGCTCAAACTCTAAGAGCTGAAGAAATAGCAACCAAAAACAAAACTTTCCAAGATAATAATTTAATATCTATGGAATGCATGGGTTCAAACGGAACCCCTTGAAGAAAATAAATAAACTTGCAGCCCTTGTTAATAAACTATAATTTCTCAAGCTGCCTCTCCCAGTGTCAAGCCCCATATAGTATAACGTTTTATGTTAGGCAATATGAAGAAACATAGGTCTCTCAGTAACACCCTCAATGTACAGGTCTACTGCTTACCCTTTCCTTTGCAGGGAAATAATGTCAGCCAGCTCTGATATACCAAGTCTCCTCAGAATAAAAGACTAAACATACCTCAATGCTGCTTGTAGCATGACACCGTTCTCCACACTGAAGATTTCTCTTGCACTACCTTCAGAAGTTCTGTGGGAACCAATATGGACCTTAGTTACATCTGCTAAGATCATCAACCTCAGGGCAGAAATCGTCTTCCCATTTAAAATAAAAAACTTCTTGATTGAAGAATCTAAAACTAACACCTCGCTTTACCTCTTCCTATTACTAACACAGGCAAAGAGAATGACTGGGGGTGGAGGGAAGGGAGGAGCTATATATACAGCTCTGCTGTGGTGCTCTTTGCCACTTCCTGTTAGCAGGAGGTTAATATCCCACAAGTAAGGATGAAATCCGTGGACTCGTCGTATCTTGTAGAAGAAAGTTCCCTCTTTCTTGGGAACTACAAACAGATTTGAATAGAAAATCCAAGACCCTGTTCCTTTACTGGAATTGGAACAATCACTCCCAGAGAGAAAAGATCCTCTACGCATTTCAAGAATGTCTCTCTTTTTACCTGATCTGTAGACAACCTTGAGAGGTGAAACCTGCCCCTGGGAGGGAGAAAATTGAATTCTATCTTGTAACCCTGAGAAACAATGCCCACAGCCCAAGGATCTGGGACATCTCATAACCACTCCCAAAAAAAAAGGGAAAGTCTGTCCCCCACTTGATCCGACCCATCATGCTGACTTAGACTTAGCTGATGGACTGACTGGGTCTTCAGTAGGACTTGGATTGTTCCTGTTTGGAAGCGGAGGAGGAAGGCTTTTGACGTCTCTTAAATCTAATCTACTTGTCTTGCGGTAGAAAATATCCCTTTCCACCCATAACACCAGATATTATTTCTGCCAGTCCAAGCCCAAACAAAGTCTGACCCTTGAAAGGAAGCGCCAAAAGTTTAGACTTGCAGGAAACATCAGCTGACCAAGACTTAAAGGGACAGTCAAGTCCAAAAAAAAAACTTTCATGTTTCAAATAAGGCATGTAATTTTAAACAACTTTCCAATTTACTTTTATCACCAATTTTGCTTTGTTCTCTTGGTATTCTTAGTTGAAAGCTAAACCTAGGAAGGCTCATATGATAATTTCGAAGCCCTTGAAGGCCGCCTCTAATCACAAGCTTTTGTATTTGCTTTTCACAACAGGGGAGAGCTAGTTCCTGTAAGCCATATAGATAGCATTGTGAGCACGCCTGTGAATTGTGGCAGACACTGCACTAATTGGCTAGAATGAAAGTCAATAGATAATAAATAAAATGTCATGTGATCAGGGGGTTGTCAGAAGATGCTTAGATACAAGGTAATCACAGAGGTAAAAAGAATATTAATATAACTGTGGTGGCTGTGCAAAACTGGGGAATGGGTAATAAAGGCATTATCTATCTTTTAAAACAACAAAAATTCTGGTGTTGACTGTCCCTTTAAGCCACAAAGCCCTGCGAGCCAAGACAGAGAAACCAGCCAGCTTGGCAACCAATTTAAAAACTTGCATATTAGCATCAGAAATAAAATAACTGGGTAGCTTAAGAGCCTTAATCCTATCCTGAATTTCCTCAAAAGAAGTCTCCTCTAAAATAGATTCAGATAAAGCATAGCACCAATAAGATGCTGCACTTGTCACTGTGGCAATACAAACTGCAGATTGCCATTAAAGACCCTGATGTACATAAATCTTCTTCAAATATACCTCCAGCTTCTTATCCATCGGATCCTTAAAAGAGCAACAATCCTCTATAGGGATTGTAGTTTTCTTAGCCAGAGAAGAAACGGCCCCTTCTACTTTAGGCACCGTGCGCCATGATCCTTAATAGATTCAGCAATAGGAAACCTCTTCTTAAAAACTGAAGATGGGCAAAACGGAATCCCTGTTTTTTCCCATTCCTGCGCAATAATAAATAAATAAATCTTTGTTACACGATCTGGAACAGGAAACACTTCCGTAGATGAAGAGACATCATAGAATCTATTAAGCTTACTAGATTTCTTAGGGTTAACTACAACAGGAGAGTCAGAATCATCCAAAGTAGCCAAAACCTCTTAATAAAACATGAAGGTGTTGAAGATTAAACCTAAAGCTTACTTCTTCCCCCTCAGACAAAAGATTAACACTGTCAGAATCAGAAATTTCACCCTCAGAAGGAACTGAGGTAAAATCCTCCGTAGAATTATGAGGAGGATTAACCTGTATAGAAGCTGCTGAAACGGAAACTTTACAATCTATTGAGTCTTTAGTTTTCCTTTTGCGTTTTCCAAAAACAGTAAAGGCAGATAAAGCTGCAGATACCGCAGAAGTTATTTGTGCAGCAAAATCTGCAGGCAAATATACTCCACCAGGAGGATGTGAGGAACCACAGGACACTGCTTGTCACGCCATAGAGGCTTGGGACGTTTGAGGAGAAGGCTGCGGCACTGCCTGAACAGCATCATCCTGAGACACATTAGGCTCATAAGGCAATCATTTTTCTTTACATTGTAGTGTTCTAGCTAAACAAGTAATACAAAATTTCAAAGAAGAAACAATGTGCGCCTCTAAACATAATAAACATTTATTAAAAACAATATCATCATTATCCATGTCCATAGATAAGTAAAATCAGCCCCAGAAAATACATTTGAAAAGGACAACTGTCACTTTAAGAAAAACTAAAAAAAAAAAAAGTTCGACAACCTCTACACCTCAGCAGTACTGAGAAGCCTACCGCAATTCCAGGAGACTTGAAGAGGACACAGAGACTGACATGCAACTGTATATACACTGAGACAGACTGCAGCAACAACACAAAGACGCTGATCCGTTCCATATAACTAAAACACAAGGATCACATGACCAGCATATCCGGCGAAGCGCAGACAAGAAAAAAGGTGCACAATTTGAAAAAAAAAAACATAGCAACAACCGTTACCACATAAACAGACATTTGCCAAAAATTTAAAATTTAGCAGCACCCGGTCCTAACGTGCAAATCCCAAATCACAAAGTGCCTGCATACTGCCTATTGAATTTTATTCAAAGGATTACTGAATCACATAAATAAAAACTGCAGAAAAAAAATATTAAACCTTTAAAAGTGCAAAGTCTCCTATACCTAGAAGACAAAAAAGCACTTACCTGCAGTCTAGCTGCCCGGCAGGAAGACAGCTCACAAGGCGTGAAAGGACATAAACCCCTAACAGAGACCTGTGGAAAAAAGAAAGAACAGAGTAACCAACTCTGGCTTTCTACACTTAGGGCAGCAATATGTTAAGAAACAAAGTAAGCACCACCTTACAACTTCCTAGCTGCTTAAAAGCCACCACTACTCTGCGGCAGAGATGGACATGGACTACAGCTATAGCCAAATCCTTGCTTGCAGGGAAAACTATCCCCGTAAAGGATTTAATTTCTTCAGACACCAAACTTCACCTCCTCCATTGACAGAGGCAAAGAGAATGACTGGGGATTATAGGAAGGGGAGTGGTGTTTGACAGCTTTGCTGTGGTGCTCTTTGCCTCCTTCTGCTGGACAGGAGAGATATTCCCACTAGTAATTGATGATGTTGTGGACTCACTATATCTTAGGAAAGAAACTGTTTTAATCAAAAATCTAAAAATTCAAGGACCATAGAGCTTCACTATTATGATTGCAAACACTGGTGTGTGCGAAAGCCGATTACTGTAAATGTAAAGAGACTGTACTCCATTTTAAAATGTTTCTGTAAAAGAGCCTGAAACAGTTATAAAAGTTATTTGGTGTATGTGTATAAGTCCCTGAGTTATGTAAAGCATATGTACATAATCATACGAATAGGTGGTGGGGTATGAAGGTGCAATCTTCTTACCCGTCAGCACCTTCATCCATTGTACTTACCTCAGCTGCAAACAACTTATTTCAGTAGACGGGCCAATCCGAGGCAGTGCACGCATGCACAATGCCAAGGATCTCACAAGAAACCAAGTCTACAACCCATGGTATTGGCAGACAAATCTGCATTTCACTCAGGGAGGTCTGTAGATTACACAAGTAGAAGAAAACTGTAGACCAGGGGACTGGCAGATATAATTGCATTTCACCTGGGAGGCCTGTAAAATGTTCACCCTTGGAAAAGATTTTCACTGGCTAGGTAAAAACTCCTTGTCTACCCATTTGTCTTAGTAGGCGCTGTGTGGAGGAAATGGGTCACAAATTGATTAGAAACCCCCTATTAATGACAAGAAATCAGCAATTAAGAATTCACCTCACTATCATAGAGGCAAAAAAAAAAACCCTGAGGATTTAGGGTAAGTAGGATGGATTTATAGCTCAGTTTTTATAGGGTGTTTAGCCTCCCTGGACTGAAAGCTAATTTCCACACATGATGTCTCATGGACATTCACCATCTGATGAAAGAAAATGGGTTTTCAATAGGCCCAAGGTGTAAACTTTTAAAATCCCTTAAGTCCTTTAAAAATTTGCTGGAAAAGTGCTTCATTACGGATTAGAATACACATACTGAATTGTCAATGCAAGGTATAAGAGGATGGAATAGAATTTTAAACGCCCACCAAATGATTCCGATTAATCAGAATGTGACTTTTATACACTGTGACCAATTTTTTTAATTCTATTTTACAATTATTCAAATTAAGCATTCCTTAAAGGATCTTGAAAGTCAAAATTAAACTTTCATTAATCAGTGAGAACATTGATTTTAAACAACTTTTTAATTTATTTTTATCATCAAATTGACTTCATTCCTTTGGCATACTTTGTTGAAAAGCATATCTAAGTAGGCTTAGCAGCATGTGTGTCGAGCACTATATTACAGCAGTGTTTCCAACAATAATTTTAAGTGTTTTACACTGTTGCAAACATTACTGCTATATAGTGCTTAAGACACAAGTATACTCCTGAGCCAAACTAGGTATGCTCTTCAAACAAGAATACAATTAGAACAAAGGCAATTGGATTATAGAAATGCATTTTAAAGTTGTTGTTTTTTAAATTAAATTACATGTTATTACTGAATTAAATTTTAATTTGACTTTCAAGTCATTTTCAGTGCAAGCTATTTATTACTTGATCATATCATTTGAAGACAGAAAGATTTCCAGGGATAAGTATAATGTATGTTTAAACTGCAGAGAATACATTGGTAAAGAGGAGACAATGAGATGCAGGTTACTGGATAATGTGTGCTTTAGGAAAGTATTCAAGACTTCAAGCTAAAATGCTGAGAAAAGCTTCTGGCACAGAAGAGGAGGAAGCATAGGAAAGCTGGACCACTTAATACCAGTGCAAGGAAGCATATGACAGGAATGATTTGGTCACACTCCAGCTGATATCATAGACTGATAAGGATGGAATATGAATAGGCTGCTATGGTCAGGTGCTTGCATGCAACATTATAAAAGTGTTCCTATTTTTAAAGTAAAATAGGGCTGATGTGAAGAGAATAGCCAACTCCCTTTGCAGAAGAAAATCATTATTAACAATAAACTGTATGCATTCATTTGAAGGGAAATAAAAGACAAAAAGAAAATGCTCTAATGTGCATTTTATTATTGCGCTATTGCCTGCATATAACTATCTGCAGAGGAGTTAAAACACAGTTGACGTCTGTTGCTGAGCAGCAATGCACTACTGGCTAGCTGAACACATCTGATAAGCCAATGACAACCACAAAACCCCAGCTTTTCCTCTGTAGTGTATTACTGATCCTCAGCCTACCTAGGTATGCTTTTAAACAAAGGGTACAACAAAAGCAGTACAATTATAGCCAAAGTACATCTGACATAATATTGCAGGGATAGAAAGGTCAAAAATGAAATGTGCATTAGCGCATTTCAATTCAAATGTAAGCATTTTTGCAATGATCTTCCATTAGCAAAAATGCTACTAGTAAAGTGTACTACTGTTTTTCTGTAAAGGCTCGTGCACAAGTAGTATACCAGCAGTGCGCTATCTCAGAGAGCTGGCAGTGGTGTGTATTGCTTCTTCAGTTGCAATTTGTGACATAAGAGCTGACTCTCCGAGAAGGTTTTTTGTTTGAATACTGGTGCACGGACCTCACAACATATGTGCGTTTGCTGCAGAAAAACAGTAATAACTTTTACTAGAAGCATTTTTGCTAATGCAAGTAAATTGCAAAAATGATTATAATTCAAATAGAAAAACACCCATGCACATTTCATTTTTGACCTTTCTAACCCTTTAAATTAAATCACATTATCTAATGTTTAATGTTGATTTTCATTTCACATATCTTAAAGGGACATTGTTCTAAAAAAAAAAGGTCTATAGCACATTTTAAGGAACCCCCCCAGCATTTAAACATGCTGACATATTACTGTCATAAAATCAATGTTAAAGGGACAGTAAAGTAAAAAAAAACAAAATTTATGCTTATCTGATAAATTTATTTCTCTTGTGGTGTATCCAGTCCACGGATTCATCCATTACTTGTGGGATATTCTCCTTCCCAACAGGAAGCTGCAAGAGGATCACCCACAGCAGAGCTGTCTATATAGCTCCTCCCCTAACTGCCACCTCCCAGTCATTCGACCGAAGACAAGCATGAGAAAGGAGAAACTATAGGGTGCAGTGGTGACTGTAGTTTAAAAATTAAAAAACACCTGCCTTAAAATGACAGGGCGGGCCATGGACTGGATACACCACAAGAGAAATACATTTATCAGGTAAGCATAAATTTTGTTTTCTCTTGTAAGGTGTATCCAGTCCACGGATTCATCCATTACTTGTGGGATACCAATACCAAAGCTATAGGACACGGATGAAGGGAGGGACAAGGCAGGCACTTAAACGGAAGGCACCACTGCCTGTAAGACCTTTCTCCCAAAAATAGCCTCCGAAGAAGCAAAAGTATCAAATTTGTAGAATTTAGAAAAAGTATGAAGCGAAGACCAAGTCGCCGCCTTACAAATCTGTTCAACAGAAGCCTCATTTTTAAAGGCCCATGTGGAAGCCACCGCTCTAGTGGAATGAGCTGTAATTCTTACAGGAGGCTGCTGGCCAGCAGTCTCATAAGCTAAGAGGATTATACTTCTTAACCATAAAGAAAGAGAAGTTGCTGAAGCCTCTTGGCCTTTCCTCTGTCCAGAGTAGACAACAAACAATGCAGATGTTTGACGAAAATCTTTAGTAGCTTGTAAATAAAACTTTAAAGCATGAACCACGTTAAGATTGTGTAATAGACGTTCCTTCTTTGAAGAAGGATTAGGACACAGTGACGGAACAACAATCTCTTGATTGATATTCTTATTGGATACCAACTTAGGAAGAAACCCAGGTTTGGTACGCAAAACTACCTTATCTGCATGGAAGATCAGATAAGGGGAATCACACTGCAAGGCAGATAACTCTGAAACTCTTTGAGCCGCAGAGATAGCTACCAAGAACAGAACTTTCCAAGATAAAAGCTTGATATCTATGGAATGCAGAGGTTCAAACGGAACCCCTTGAAGAACTATAATAACTAAATTTAAACTCCATGGCGGAGCAACAGGTTTAAACACAGGCTTGATTCTAACTAAAGCCTAACAAAACGCCTGAACGTCTGGAACATCCGCCAGACGCTTGTGCAAAAGAATAGACAGAGCAGAAATCTGTCCCTTTAAGGAACTAGCTGACAATCCCTTCTCCAATCCTTCTTGGAGAAAAGACAATATCCTGGGAATCCTGACATTACTCCATGAGTAACCCTTGGATTCACACCAATGAAGATATTTACACCATATCTTATAATAGATTTTCCTGGTGACAGGCTTTCGAGCCTGAATTAAGGTATCAATGACCGACTCGGAAAAACCACGTTTTGACAAAATCAAGCATTCAATCTCCAAGCAGTCAGACGCAGAGAAATTAGATTTGGATGTTTGAAGGGACCTTGAAGTAGAAGGTCCTGCCTCAGCGGCAGAGTCCAAGGTGGAAAGGATGACATGTCCACCAGATCTGAGTACTAAGTCCTGCGTGGCCACGAAGGAGCTATCAAAATCACTGAAGCTCTCTCCTGCTTGATCTTGGCAATCAGACGAGGGAGCAGAGGAAACAGTGGAAACACATAAGCCAGGTTGAAAGACCAAGGCGCTGCTAGAGCATCTATCAGCGCTGCCTTGGGATCCCTGGACCTGAACCCGTAACAAGGAAGCTTGGCGTTGTGACGAGACGCCATGAGATCCAGTTCTGGTTTGCCCCGAAGTTGAATCAACTGTGCAAACACCTCCGGATGGAGTTCCCACTCCCACGGGTGAAAAGTCTGTCGACTTAGAAAATCCGCCTCCCAGTTCTCTACTCCTGGAATATGGATAGCTGATAGATGGCAAGAGTGAACCTCTGCCCATAGAATTATTTTTGAAACCTCCAACATTGCTAGGGAACTCCTTGTTCCCCCTTGATGGTTGATGTAAGCTACAGTAGTGATGTTGTCCGACTGAAATCTGATGAACCTGACCGCAGCTAGCTGAGGCCAAGCCTGAAGAGCACTGAATATCGCTCTTAGTTCCAGAATGTTTATCGGAAGGAGTGTCTCCTCCTGAGTCCACCAGCCCTGAGCCTTCAGGGAGTTCCAGACTTTACCCCAGCCCAGAAAGCTGGCATCTGTCGTTACTATTGTCCAATCTGGCCTGCGGAAGGTCATACCCTTGGACAGATGGACTTGAGATAACCACCAGAGAAGAGAATCCCTGGTCTCTTGATCCAGATTTAGTAGAGGGGACAAATCTGTGTAATCCCCATTCCACTGACTGAGCATGCAGAGTTGCAGCGATCTGAGATGTAGGCGGGCAAATGGCACTATGTCCATTGCCGCTACCATTAAGCCGATTACTTCCATACACTGAGCCACTGAAGGGCGAGAAGTAGAATAATGAACACGGCAGGAATTTAGAAGTTTTGACAACCTGGCCTCTGTCAGGTAAATCCTCATTTCTACAGAATCTATCAGAGTTCCTAGGAAGGAAACTCTTGTGAGAGGGGATAGAGAACTTTTTTTCTTCATTCCCTTTCCACCCATGAGACCTCAGAAATGCCAGAACAATGTCCGTGTGAGACCTGGCAGCTTGAAAAGTCGACGCCTGTATCAGAATGTCGTCTGAGTAAGGGGCTACTGCTATAGCCCGCGTCCTTAGGACCGCTAGAAGGGACCCTAGAACAATTGTAAAGATTCTTGGTGCCGTGGCCAACCCGAAGGGAAGAGCCACAAACTGGTAGTGCCTGTATTGACCCTCCTGGATCATAGGAAGGATGGTTCGAATAGTCTCCATCTTGAAGGATGGGACTCTGAGAAATTTGTTTAAGATCTTGAGATCTAAGATTGGTCTAAATGTTCCCTCTTTCTTGGGAACAACAAACAGATATGAATAAAAGCCCTGTCCCTGTTCCTCCTGCGGAACTGGGTGGATCACTCCCATAACTAGGAGGACTTGAACACAATGTAAGAATGCTTCTCTCTTTATCTGGTTTGCAGATAAAAGTGAGAGATGAAATCTCCCTTTTGGGGGAGAGGTTTTGA
The DNA here is from genome assembly GCF_027579735.1 of Bombina bombina. Lineage (NCBI taxonomy): Eukaryota > Metazoa > Chordata > Amphibia > Anura > Bombinatoridae > Bombina > Bombina bombina. The sequence continues at coordinate 920,912,356 of NC_069501.1, forward strand.
ATTCCAGAAGATAACCCATGGACACAATTTCCAATGCCCAGGGATCCTGGACATCTCTTGCCCAAGCCTGGGCGAAGAGAGAGAGTCTGTCCCCTACTAGATCCGTTTCCGGATCGGGGGCTGCTCCTTCATGCTGTCTTAGAGGCAGCAGCAGGCTTCTTGGACTGTTTCCCCTTGTTCCAAGCCTGGTTAGGGTTTCCAGACCGGCTTAGACTGGGCAAAAGTTCCCTCTTGTTCTGTGTTAGAGGAAGTTGAAGCTGCGCCACTCTTGAAGTTTCGAAAGGGCCGAAAACTAGACTGTTTGGTCCTTAATTTGTTGGACCTGTCTTGAGGAAGGGCATGACCTTTTCCTCCAGTGATGTCAGAAATGATCTCCTTCAGTCCAGGCCCGAATAGGATCTGTCCTTTGAAGGGCATGTTGAGAAGTTTAGACTTTGAAGTCACGTCAGCTGACCAGGATTCAAGCCATAGCGCCCTACGCGCCTGAATAGAAAAACCTGAATTTTTAGCTGTTAGCTTGGTTAAATGAACAACGGCGTCAGAAACAAATTAATTGGCTAGCTTAAGGGCCCTAAGCTTGTCAATAATATCTTCCAACGGGGTTTAAACCTGTAGAGCCTCCTCTAGGGACTCAAACCAGAAAGCCGCGGCAGCAGTAACTGGGGCAATGCATGCAAGAGGCTGGAGAATAAAACCTTATTGAATAAAACTTTTCTTAAGGTAACCCTCTAATTTTTTATCCATTGGATCTAGAAAAGCACAACTGTCCTCGACAGGGATAGTGGTACGCTTAGCTAGAGTAGAAACTGCTCCCTCCACCTTAGGGACCGTCTGCTATAAGTCCCGTGTAGCGGCGTCTATAAGAAACATCTTTTTAAAAACAGGAGAGGGAGAGAATGGTACACCTGGTCTATCCCATTCCTTAGTAATAATTTCAGAAAACCTTTTAGGGATTGGAAAAACATCAGTGTAAGTAGGTACTGCATAGTATTTATCCAATCTACATCATTTCTCTGGGACTACAATAGTGTCACAGTCGTCCAATACGCGGAGGTGTTCAAGCTTAAATTTAAATGTAGACATATCGGAATCAGATTGAAGTATCTTCCCTGAATCAGAAAAATCACCCACAGATTGAAGCTCCCCTGCTTCAGCTTCATTATATTGTGAGGGTGTATCAGAGATAGCTACTAAAGCGTCAGAGAGCTCTGTATTTATTCTAGTCCCAGAACTGTCTCGCTTTCCTTGCAATCCTGGCAGTTTAAATAATACCTCTGTAAGGGTATGATTCATAACTGCCGCCATGTCTTGCAAGGTATACGCAATGGGCGCGCTAGATGTACTTGGCGTCCCCTGAGCGGGATTTATAGGATCTGACACGTGGGGAGAGTTAGACGGCATAACTTCCTCCTTGTCAATTGCTTCTGGTGATAAATTTTTTTAAAGCCAGAATATGGTCTTTGTAATCTATAGTAAAATCAGTGCATTTGGTACACATTCTAAGAGGGGGTTCCACAATGGCTTCTAAACATAATGAACAATGAGTTTCCTCTATGTCAGACATGTTTAAACAGACTAGTAATGAGACCAGCATGCTTGGAAAACACTTTAATAACTGTTAAGAAGCAAAAAATAAAAACGGTACTGTGCCATTAAGAGAAAAAAACAATCACAGAAACTGCTAAAACAGTGAAAAAAGCAGTAAATCTTACGAAATTTTTACAGTGTGTATAATAGGCTGAAAGAGCATTGCACCCACTTGCAAATGGATGATTAACCCCTTAGTTTCAAAACCGGATCAAAAAAACGATATAAACGTTTTTAAACAGTCACAACAAACTGCCACAGCTCTACTGTGGCCCTACCTGTCCATACGACGACTTTGGAAGGCACAAAACCCCCTTAGAGAGGTCCTATATGTTCAGGGGACTCCTTCAGGGAAGCTGGATGTCTCAAGCTGCAAAAACTAATGGAAAATAGGCCCCTACCAACCTGTACTCACAGTGAGAGGGCCTTAAAAAACTATCCCTAGGCAAAATCTAGGCAGCCACGTGAAAAAACTGGGCTCCAGAATAAAGTTTTATCACCAATATGAAATAAACATTTATACACCTCAAGCAAACGTTATATCTATTCAGTAATGTGAGTAAATAATAAAAATATTACCCTTTACAGCAAGCATGATACCAGTCGTTATTAAATCACTGTAATCAGGCTTACCTTAAATAAATCCGGTATTGTCAGCATTTTCTAGCTTATCATTTCTCTAGAAAAATTTAAAACTGCACATACCTCAGAGCAGGAGACCCTGCACGCTATTCCCCCAGCTGAAGTTACCCATCTCTTCAGTTACGTGTGAGAACAGCAATGGATCTTAGTTACAACCTGCTAAGATCATCAAAGACCACAGGCAGACTCTTCTTCAACCTCCTGCCTGAGGCTAAAATAGTACAACTCTGGTACATTTGAAAATAACAAACTTTTGATTGAAGATAAACTATATTAATGCACCACATCTCTCTAGCTGCTTCCTTTGTCGAGAGCTGCAAGAGAATGAGTGGGAGGTGGCAGTTAGGGGAGGAGCTATATAGACAGCTCTGCTGTAACATAGTAATATAGTAGATAAGGTTGAAAAAAGACTGAAGTCCATCGAGTTCAACCTATACAAATCTAAAATACTTACAAAAAGCTCCAGTTAAATTTAAATAACCCCATTAAAATGTGACCCATTTAATACTAGCAATCATATCCATGAATTTTGTTTATATACAGAAATTTATCCAGACTATTTTTAAATGTATCTATGGTATTGGCATTCACTACCTCCTTTGGTAATGAGTTCCACAATTTTATTGCTCTTACAGTGAAAAAACGTTTCCGTTGCAGGAGATTAAATCTCCTTTCCTCCAACCTTAAATTATGACCTCTTGTCAGAACCAATTTTCTTGGAATAAAAAGAGCTTCTGCCATCTCTGTATATGGGCTTTGAATATATTTATATAAAGTAATCATGTCACCTCTCAAGCGCCTTTTTTCTAAAGAGAACAGACCCAGTTTGGCTAGCCTCTCCTCATAGGTTAATTTCTCCAATCCCCTTATTAGCTTTGTGGCCCTTCTCTGAACTTTTTCTAGTTCTGCAATATCTTTTTTAGCAATCGGTCCCCAGAACTGCACTCCAAACTCAAGGTGAGGTCTTACCAGGGCTTTATATAATGACAGAATTATGCTTTCCTCCCTTGAATCCTCCCTTGAATCAATGCCTCTTTTAATACATGCTAGTATCTTATTAGCCTTTGAAGCCGCTGCCCTGCATTGTGCACTCATCTTTAGCTTGTTATCTATTACTACTCCCAAATCCCTTTCCTCCTGTGTTTGGCTAAGTCTTGTCCCATTTAAAAAATACATAGCCTGCTTATTTTTACTTCCAAAATGTAGAACCTTCAGAATTTCATTTTCCATTCACTTGCCCATAGTTCTAATTTTAGCAAATCCCTTTGCAAAGAGAGTTCATCCTGCTCTGACCTAATGACCTTACTTAACTTAGTATCATCTGCAAAAATAGAGATGTCGCTATTTAATCCTTGCTCCAAGTCATTTATAAAAATATTAAAAAGAACAGGGCCCAGTACTGATCCCTGGGGGACGCCACTGATTACCTTTGTCCAATCTGAGTATGATCCATTTACTGCTACTCGTTGCTCCCTATCTTTTATCCAGTTATTTATCCATGAGCTAACATTTTCAGCTATTCCCAGTCCCTTAATTTTGTGCATTAATCTCTCATGTGGCACTGTATCAAATGCCTTTGCAAAATCTAAGTATATCACATCAACTGATTCCCCTTTATCTATATTTTTACTTACTTCCTCGTAGAATCTAATTAGATTAGTTTGACATGATCTATTTCTCCTAAAGCCATGCTGATTAGAACTCATAATCTTGTTTACACGAATATGCTCATCAATATAATCCCTTATAATCCCTTCAAATATCTTCCCCACTATTGATGTCAGACTAACTGGTCTATAGCTTCCTGGATCATCCCTGCTTCCCTTTTTGAAGAGTGGCACCACATCAGCTTTACGCCAATCCTGGGGTACCATGCCTGAGGATAATGAGTCTTGAAAAATTAAGAGTAAAGGTTTGTCTATAACAGTGCTAAGTTCACTTAACACCCTTGGGTGTATTCCATCTGGGCCTGGAGTTTTATTTACCTTAATATTTTTTAGTTTTTTCCTGATATCCTCTAAACAAAACCCAGTTAGTGGCATGGACTGGCATGTTCTATTCTGTTCCAAAGTATCATTCAATGGTTCCTCTCTTGTGTATACTGAAGAAAAAAACTGGTTTAGTACCTCAGCCTTTTCCCTGTCATTATTTATCATGCTACCCTCCACACATTTTAATGTACCTATATTATCCTTCTTAGATTTTTTGCTATTTATGTACTTAAAGAACCTTTTAGGGTTAGACTTAGAATCCTTGGCAATTAATTTTTCATTTTCAATTTTGGCTAATTTGATTGCTTTTTTGCATGCTTTGTTACATTCCTTATAAATATTGTATGCTGAGTCTGTACTATTTTCTTTTAATAATTTAAATGCCCTACGTTTTTTCCTAATTTCTTTTAACACATTTTTATTTAGCCATAACGGCTTATTTTTTTTATTTTTATTACCATATGGTATGTATTGATATGTATATTTATTTAACACATTTTTAAATATTTTTAAATATTTCCTTAAATCGTTGAATTTTGCTTTCTTGAAATTAAAAGTCTTAGTTAAGCCTTTAAAACACTGCATATGAAAAGAGATTTCAAATGTGACCATGTTATGATCACTGTTACCCAAATGTTCTTTAACTTCTATGTTTGATATTATATCTGTATTGTTTGATAGCACTAAATCCAATATAGCTTTACTCCTAGTTGGCTCCTCTATTAATTGTGACAAGAAGTTATCCCTGAGAACATTTAAAAATCTATCCCCCTTAGCTGAATTACTAGTTTCATTGGCCCAGTTTATATCAGGGTAGTTAAAATCTCCCATAATTACAGCACTGTTATTAGCAGCCTTACCTATTTGGATAAGTAGTTGAGTTTCCTCTGGGTCACTAATGTTGGGAGGCTTGTAGCATGTTCCTAGTAATATTTTTTTAGGATTTTTCCCCCCACTCTTTATTTCAACCCACAGGGTCTCTACATTGTCACATGTATCATAAATATCTTCCCTTATTGTAGGTTTAAGGTCAGGTTTAATATACATGCAGATTCCTCCACCCCTTTTATTATTCCTGTCCCTCCTAAATAATGTATACCCCTCTAAGTTAACTGCCCAGTCATGTGAATCATCCCACCAAGTTTCAGTTATACTGATAACATCATAGTCCTCTTCTGCAACTAAGAGCGTCAGCTCCCCCATTTTACCTGTCATGCTTCTTGCATTTGTTGTCATACATTTAATTTTCATGTGCTTTCTGCTGCTACTTGGTGTACTTTCCTCTATACTTTCTAATGTGACATTTCTTAAGTCATCCCTTCCTTGAGATATTAATGGAGTGACATATTCAGACACTGATCTCTCTGTTCTATTTTGTTCAAATTGACCCTCCCCCCCTTTGCCTAGTTTAAAAGGTTCTCTAAACGTGCTACCATCCTTTCTGCTGTGGGTGATCCTCTTGCAGCTTCCTGTTGGGAAGGAGAATATCCCACAAGCAATGGATGAATCCGTGGACTGGATACACCTTACAAGAGAAATAAACTTTCATGATTCAGACAGAGCATGCAGTTTTAAACAACTTTAAACAACAAGTGCATTGTAAACTTAACATAAAACATAACGAAGTACACAGAACCCTTGTTTACAGGCTGGAGAGTTCCCAAAGCTCTGTGAGTGGATGAGGGAATATCTGTAAACACTTTAACCCCTTAAAGACTTTGACTGTATGCTGCTGGTCGTTAAGGGATTGTGTGCCTTTAATAGTGGGTACTTGCAGCAAGAACGTATTATTAGTCCCTCCCTCTATCCAGATAGCTTGTTTAAATAGTGCGGTCTTGCCGCTGGTGGCGAGACCGCGCTATTCAAAAGGCACCCCCATAGAAAGACCAGCGACGTACAGGGTATGCTGATGGTCATTAAGGGGTTAAAAATATTATTTAGATTATGGTTGCATTTAAGATATACTGTATGTTATTTTTAAAGGGACACTGAGCCCTAATTTTTTCTTTTGTGATTCAGATAGAGCATGAATTTTAAGCAGCTTTCTAATTAACTCCTATTATCAAATTTTCTTTATTCTCTTGGTATCTTTATTTGAAATGCAAGAATGTAAGTTAATATGCCTGCCCATTTTTGGTGAACAACCTGGGTTGTCCTTGCTGATTGGTGGATAAATTCATCCACAAATAAAAATGTGCTGTCCGGAGTATTGAACAAAAAAAAGCTTAGATGCCTTCTTTTTCAAATAAAGATAGCAAGAGAACAAGAAAAATTGATAATAGGAGTAAATTAGAAAATTGCTTAAAATTGCATGCTCTATCTATATCATGAAAGAAAAAAATTGGGTTCAGTGTCCCTTTAAGTTAAAAAAACAAACAAAAACTGAAATTATATTTTTTAAATAGCAAATTCACACAATACCAATAGCAATACTATTAGCATAAGAACTCTACAACATAAAGTGTAAAAAAGATGCAAATTTTTAATAACAATGTAATAAACCAAGTTTTTCTAAACTTGTGAAAAAAGAAGAAGGTGGTATCCACATATAAGTAAGGGGCTTTGTGTATACTTATATAACTTTAATCTGAACACAGGTGCTCCCAAGAGCCTCTACTCAAATAAATGCACATTTATTTATTCAGACCAGGTGATCACTATTAACATAGTGATCATTTAGCTATTAAAACCTATATAGGGGCACTTTTTAATTTTTAAAGAGGGGCTGGTGGGCTTTAAAACAAGGGGTCTTGTGGGTCTCTATGACCTATTATAAGTCTCCCTCTGTACAATTTTTTTTTTTTTTTTTTTTTTTTAAATGTGTTTACCTTTTACTACACCGTTTGAAAGATAAGGCAAATGGGGCATAAAGGAGATCAAAGAGTTTATATAAATAACCCCCATCCAGATACCTTAAAGGAATAGTCTAGACAAAATTAAACTTTCATGATTCAGATAGAACATGCAATTTTAAGCAACTTTCTAATTTACTCTTATTATATTTTTTTCTTCATTCTCTTGGTATCTTTATTTGGAAAAGCAAGAATGTAAGCTTAGGAGGCGGTCCATTTTTAGTTCAGCAGCTGAGTAGTGCTTGCTGATTGGTGGCTACATTTAGACACCAATCAGCAAGTGCTACCCAGGTGCTGAACAAAAAATGAGACGGATCCTAAGCTTAAATTCTTGCTTTTCAAATAAAGATACCAAAAGAACAAAGAAAAATAGATAATCGTAGTAAATGAGAAATTGCATGTTCTATCTGAATCATGAAACTTTAATTTTGTCTAGACTATCACTTTAAGCTCTTTCAGCACTTCCTAATCACCAGGGTTGATAAAGTCACCACGACCCTGCCACTTTGTATGTGGCTGGAAGTGCGGGGCACAATCAGGTCCAAAAACAACAGCCTTCCCTCGGGATAATGACACATAGTTGTCATCCACACTGAAAGCATTGTGCTGATGACGACAATGCATCATCATTGTCATTTAAAGTGACAGTAACATCAAAAGTAAGTTTTTCTTTTATTTACGAAATCAAACTAAGTAGCAGTTTCAGTATTAGTATGGGGAATGTAACTCATTACATCATTGTGTATCTTTAATGCTCCTTTATATCTCTACAATTATGTTCTTATATAAACACCAGCAAACAAATCCATACTGGATATAGAAACATACAGTGTCAGCTATAGATACACACATTGAGGTTTATATACCAGATACACAGTATTGCTTTGAAATCATAATGTATCAATAGTGAAATATTTATTTGACACCAGGGACATTTGAGTTTCTGTTTTCGATGCTGCTTATAGAAACATAATTTATGCTTACCTGATAAATTTATTTCTCTTGAAGTGTAGTTAGTCCACGGGTCATCCATTACTTATGGGATTATATCTCCTTCCCAACAGGAAGTTGCAAGAGGATCACCCAAGCAGAGCTGCTATATAGCTCCTCCCCTCACATGTCATATCCAGTCATTCGACCGAAACAAGACGAGAAAGGAGAAACCATAGGGTGCAGTGGTGACTGGAGTTTAATTAAAATTTAAACCTGCCTTAAAGACAGGGCGGGCCGTGGACTGACTACACTACAAGAGAAATAAATTTATCAGGTAAGCATAAATTATGTTTTCTCTTGTTAAGTGTAGTCAGTCCACGGGTCATCCATTACTTATGGGATACCAATACCAAAGCAAAAAGTACACGGATGATGGGAGGGACAAGGCAGGAACTTAAACGGAAGGAACCACTGCCTGAAGAACCTTTCTCCCAAAAATAGCCTCAGAAGAAGCAAAAGTGTCAAATTTGTAAAATTTCAAAAAAATGTGAAGTGAAGACCAAGTTGCAGCCTTGCAAATCTGTTCAACAGAGGCCTCATTCTTAAAGGCCCAGGTGGAAGCCACAGCTCTAGTGGAATGAGCTGTAATTCTTTCAGGAGGCTGCTGTCCAGCAGTCTCATAGGCTAAACGTATAATGCTACGAAGCCAAAAGGAGAGAGAGGGTAGCCGAAGCTTTTTGACCTCTCCTCTGTCCAGAGTAAACGACAAACAGAGAAGAAGTTTGACGAAAATCCTTAGTTGCCTGCAAATAGAACTTCAGGGCACGGACTACGTCCAGATAATGCAAAAGTCGTTCCTTCTTTGAAGAAGGGTTAGTACACAAAGATAGAACAACAATCTCTTGATTGATATTCCTGTTAGAAACTACCTTAGGTAAGAACCCAGGTTTAGTACGCAGAACAACCTTGTCTGAATGAAAAATTAGATAAGGAGAATCACAATGTAAGGCAGATAACTCAGAGACTCTTCGAGCCGAGGAAATAGCCATTAAAAACAGAACTTTCCAAGATAACAGCTTGATATCAATGGAATGAAGGGGTTCAAATGGAACACCTTGCAAAACGTTAAGAACTAAGTTTAAGCTCCACGGCGGAGCAACAGTCTTAAACACAGGCTTAATCCTAGCCAAAGCCTGACAAAAAGCCTGAACATCTGGAACTTCTGCCAGACGTTTGTGTAGAAGAATAGACAGAGACGAAATCTGTCCCTTTAACGAACTAGCAGATAAGCACTTTTCTAAACCCTCTTGTAGAAAAGACAATATCCTAGGAATCCTAACCTTACTCCATGAGTAACTCTTGGATTCGCACCAATATAAATATTTACGCCATATCTTATGGTAAATTTTTCTGGTAACAGGTTTCCGAGCCTGTATTAAAGTATCAATAACCGACTCAGAGAAGCCACGCTTTGATAGAATCAAGCGTTCAATCTCCATGCAGTCAGTCTCAGAGAAATTAGATTTGGATGGTTGAAAGGACCCTGAATTAGAAGGTCCTGCCTCAGAGGCAGAGACCATGGTGGACAGGACGACATGTCCACTAGGTCTGCATACCAGGTCCTGCGTGGCCACGCAGGCGCTACCAAAATCACCGATGCTCTCTCCTGTTTGATCTTGGCAATCAGTCGAGGCAGCATCGGGAAAGGTGGAAACACATAAGCCATGTTGAAAACCCAAGGGGCTGTCAGAGCATCTATCAGCGCCGCTCCCTGGATCTGGATCCGTAACAAGGAAGCTTGGCGTTCTGGCGAGACGCCATGAGATCCAGATCTGGTTTGCCCCAACGATGAATCAGTTGACCGAAGACCTCCGGATGAAGTTCCCACTCCCCCGGATGAAAAGTCTGGCGACTTAGAAAATCCGCCTCCCAGTTCTCCACGCCTGGGATGTAGATCGCTGACAGGTGGCAAGAGTGAGACTCTGCCCAGCGAATTATCTTTGAGACTTCCAACATCGCTAGGGAACTCCTGGTTCCCCCTTGATGGTTGATGTAAGCCACAGTCGTGATGTTGTCCGACTGAAAAATTTCTATGGGGCTCCACATTGGCCTTCAAACATAGTGAACAAGCAGATTCATCTGTGTCAGACATGTTTAAACAGAGTAGCAATGAGACTAGCAAGCTTGGAAAATACTTTCAAATAAATTTACAAGCAATATAAAAAACGCTACTGCGCCTTTAAGAAGCACAAAAAGCTATCACAGTTGAAATAACAATGAACCAAATCAGTTATAGCAACCAAAATTTCACAGTAAATGTATTACATTAGCAAAGGATTGCACCCACCAGCAAATGGATGATTAACCCCTTAATACCCAAAAACGGATATCAATTTAACAAATAACGTTTTTATCACAGTCAAACACACTGTCACAGGTCTGCTGTGACTGATTACCTCCCTCAAAATGAATTTTGAAGACCCCTGAGCTCTCTAGGGACGTCCTGGATCATGGAGGATGAAGTAGGAAGACTGTGACTGAATTTTTACTGCGCAAAAAAGCGATAAAATATGCCCCTCCCACTCATATTACAACAGTGGGAAATCTCAGTTAACTGTTTCTATGCAGAAATAAACGTTAGCCATGTGGAAAAATCATGCCCCAATAAGTTTTATCACCAAGTACCTCACAAAAAACGATTAACATGCCAGTAAACGTTTTGAACATTAAAAGATTATGAAGTGTTATTAATAAGCCTGCTATCAGTCGTTTTTACTGCAGTTAAGGCTCAAACATTACTTCAGCATTAACAGTATTTTCTTAGACAAATTCCATTCCCTAGAAAAATACTTCAGTGCACGTACACTCATCAGCCTAATACCAGTCGCTACCACTGCATTCAAGGCTGTACTTACATTACATTGGTAACAGCAGTATTTTCTAGTCAATTCCATTCCTTAGAAAAGTAATTTACTGCACATACCTCGTTTGCAGGGGGGCCCCGCATGCTATTCCCCTTTCTGAAGTTACCTCACTCCTCAGAATGTGCGAGAAACAGCCAGTGGATCTTAGTTACTTCTGCTAAGATCATATAAAAGGCAGGCAGATTCTTCTTCTAATACTGCCTGAGAACAAACAGCACACTCCGGTGCCATTTAAAATAACAAACTTTTGATTGAAGACATAAACCAAGTTTAAAAACACCACAGACCTCTCACAACGACCTATCTATGTTGAGTTGCAAGAGAATGACTGGATATGACATGTGAGGGGAGGGGCTATATAGCAGCTCTGCTTGGGTGATCCTCTTGCAACTTCCTGTTGGGAAGGAGATATAATCCCATAAGTAATGGATGACCCGTGGACTGACTACACTTAACAAGAGAAATGAATAATGGCATTCAAAGTTTATATTAAGTGAGCCCCAAATAAGGACTGGTGAAAAGTCAGTGAGGTCAAGAGAATAGAATAAAGGTGGGACAAGGTGAAATGGGGAACATAACATACTGTACATAGGTAAGAAAGCAAGAGTGAGTTAGATGGTGTAAAGCGGAGACAGGAAAAACATCTAGATAAAGGGGAGGATTAGAGAGAATAGGAAAGAAAGACACTAGCAATACTGAAGGTTACATGAAGTTGCAAGACTTAAACATGGAGCTTTTACTTTATTCTCATGGTACCTTGTATTTTACAATCATTACTCATATTTTAAAAGCTGAAAACAATGTTGGGTTTGTGTTCTGGCAGTTTATAGGCACCACTGAATGTAATGAGATGCAATGCTGAACCCAAACTACCTATGAGCTACTTCCTATAGAAAGTGGTGAGTTTCTTTGCAATATTGACAAATGATAACATTGTATTTTATATTCTGTTATAGCTCCTAGATCTTTTTAGATAGCCCATCTATTTAAAGGCATCCTTACAAGCACTGAAACTGCAAAGTAGCATTGCCCTTTTCTAGTCTACTCAGAGATCATTCGAGGACCTTTCTAAATAGTTGGCAATACAAAGTAATGATGCATTTTATTTTATCTTCTAAATGTAAAGCTATATACAAAATAAATTCCATATATGAAGTGGATCAGACTTGTTCCATATTGAAATGCAATTGTGTCTCCTCTTCAACAGATGTAAAAGATGCCACCTTAAAGAGTTACTGAGTCTTTAATGTAAAATGTTCCTTTCTCAAATACCACAAGGGGCTTTAAAGATCTCACTAGTTTAGAGTCTACATCATTCGATTACAAGTAGATTCTATGTGGATGCAGAATTAAAAAAGCAAGAATGCTCTATAAAGTCAAAGTAGGACCAACTATAGGACAAAGATAAGTTACATATGTACACTTTGTTTCAATAACAAATAGGAATCACACTGCTTTTATATAGTTCCTTTACAATTCAGCCCCACAATTTAGGTAGATTGATTGTTTATATCATTAAATCTTAATATAACAAATGTTTTATCATAAACCACAAAAAGATGCAGGGACAAACTATAATTTCATACTTGCATGAATATCAGACCTGATAAAAACTGTTCATAACAACTTATCTAAACATACAAAGATAAAAAAACTACATTTATATCCAGAAGAACACAAGTGATACTACTGTGCTAAATGTGTACTTAATATACAGTTGTACATTACTGCAGCTATAGTAAGCCGGACACTGTTAAATCCTGTTTATCTGATGGATTGCATAAATTGATTTCTTTGTGCACAACCTCAGGTCCTGGGTATACCGAAAAGTATTAAAGGAGATGGGTTAAAGATATTCAGACTGTTAAGTATTAGAAGGGAAAAAAAATAATCAGTAAGTTTGCCAGATTCTATGATGTTAAACTAATTTTATCAGGGACTTTGGATAACTTTGGATAGCACAAATTAATTTCTTTCAATGATTTGCCAAATCTACAGCATCACATCATATATACAGTACACTTTAGAAAACAAAAACAACCCCCTCAAACCTTTCTGAAATTAACCCCCAGCAGTATTTAAAAAGATGATAATAGGTGTTATTTGATAGGCAAACTTAAATTCAGAAATGCGTTCATTCGCTGTTCACCTTAGTTCTTTTTATTAGAGAAGCAAATTCGTATACTAAAAGTTTAATTCACATAAACAAATGACTATAGTGAAAGGGTGACCAAAAAAATGAGGCAATAATGGAATTATAATACATTGCAGTCACATGGCTCAAACGTCCCACTAATTGTACTTAAAAACAGGATAATATAATAGAGAGGAAAAAGAAAAAAGGAACCCTTTGCTCTGACAAAAAACAAACTTTATTTCAAACGTTTAAAAATATTGGACAGCAAGCCACCCAAAACAAATGTGAAGGGAAAGGGCAGCACACGGGCTTACGCGTTTCGGCAAACTGCGGTAATCATAGCCTGTTGTGTACGTTTTCCATTGCCTTAAAAATCATTAAAAACATTTTTATTGGTTATGCGCTAACCCTTCCTCCTGAGCCTGATTGACACTTATGTACAATGATATTCTGATACATTTGCCTTAACAGATGTGTTACATGGGAAACCGGTAAGGGGATTGAACACATAATAGGTGATTATAGTTACCTCAGACTCTCTATACCTATGCTCAAACGACTTATTCATTAATTATGGGATATATGGTAACTCACACACAATTATAATATGAAACATTTTCAAATTCAAACCATTATATTACTTTTGGCACCAGATAGAAAATATGTAATACAATGACTTATTTAGCATTGAATATAGTGCAAATAAAGTACATAACGGTAGTTAATTGTTAAACATAACTATTGTTAGATGTAAAACTATTACAATACTCTTTATCTGATTTCTTACATGTGTAGTACTATGCAATGGATATTGACAGAAAGCATATTTAAATTTAATACACAGATTGTATAATTTGACATATGTAATCATTAATAGAGGAAATGGCTGCTATCTTAAAACGTATTACACAAATCCATGCCTGTTATATGATGTAAGAGATGGACTATACCACTATCTTATATAAAAGAGTATATATATCTCTGAAAACGCTTAGATTAATATAATAAAGAGCCAAAGTAAAAATTGGCAGAATCATAGAGATCATCTAGATTAGAAGGAGTCATTAAAATCCAATAAAGGTTAACCCTACAAGCAACAGAAACATGTAACTGTCAGCAAGGGCACAGTGCTGAGCACAAGCAGCTTCTTCTACAGCAAAGTAAAAATTCTTGAAACCCCACATCTCTTGTGTATATCACTTTCAAAGCAGCAAGCAGAGAAACACCAAACCTAATTGGCCTCTAGAAGTGCTTTGATTGTTGCTTTGTCTCAAGTTAACTCATTCTTCAACTCTGTGTAAGAACCAATGTCCACAGAAAACCCCCAAAAACATTTCCATATCCTTTAAACCAAGGTATTCCTCTTTTCTAGCAGGCAAGAGTTTTGTATTGCAACTGACACGCTAACAGAGGGTATTGTACTGTTCGTAAAAAGTAGGTCTCTAACCATGAGATTAGTAGATGCTTATTCCTTATTACGAGTCAACTACTCGAAATTCTAGCACTGCAAATAGGCTCATGCCAAATAAGAAAAAACATAATTTATGCTTATCTGATAAATTTATTTATTTATGGATATGGTGAGTCCACGGAAACATCAATTACTAGTGGGAATATCACTCCTAGTCAGCAGGAGGAGGCAAAGAGAAGTACAGCAAAGCTGCTATATATGTCACTTCGCTTACCCATAATCTCCAGTCATTCAGCCAAAGGAAAAATGGAAGAAGAAGATAACACAAAAGTGTAGAGGTGCCTGAGGTTTTAGAAAAAATAACTGTCTTAAATAAAGGGCGGGCCGTATGCATAAATTATGTTTTCTTTCCTAAGATATGGTGAGTCCACGGAATCATCAATTATTAGTGGGAATCAATACCCAAGCTAGAGGAAACAGATGGTAAGGGAGGGACAAGACAGGTAGACCTAAACAGAAGGCACCACTGCCTGAAGAACCCTTCTCCAAAAAGAAGCCTCAGCCGAGGCAAAAGTATCAAATTTATAAAACTTTGAAAAAGTATGCAAAAGAGGACCAAGTTGCAGCCTTGCAAATCTGTTCCACAGAAGATTTATTTTTAAATGCCCAGGAAGAAGAAACAGCCCTCGTGGAATGAGCAGTGATTCTCTAACGAGCTTGCTGTCCAGCAGTCTCATAGGCCAAACGAATAATACTCTTTAGAAAAAGAGCAAGAGAAGTAGCCGTAGCTTTCTGACCCGTGCGCTTTCAAAGCATGCACAACATTTAGATTGTGCAACAAACGCTCCTTAGGAGAAGAAGGATTAGGACACAAAGAAGAACCACAATCTCCTCATTAAAACAACCTTAAGTAGGAAGCCTAATTTAGTACGTAGAACCACCTTATCAGAATTAGAAATAAGATAAGGAAAATCAAACTGCAGAGCCGAGAGTTCCGAAACTCTCCAAGCAGAAGAAATAGCAACAAGAAACAAAACCTTCCAAGATAACATCTTAATATCTAAAAATGCATAGGTTCAAACGGAGCCCGCTGTAAAACTCTATGAACAAGGTTAAGACTCCAGGGAGGAGTAACGGGCTTAAACAAAGGCCTGATCCTAACCAAGGCAAAAAGATTGCAATCTGGCGCATCTGCCAAACACTTATGCAATAAAATAGACAACGCAGAAATCTGACCTTTTAGAGTACTAGCTGACAAACCCTTCTCCAGACCCTCCTGGAGAAAAGACAAAATCCTAGGAATCCTGACTCTACCCCAAGAGTAGCCTCTGAATTCACACCAAAACAGATATTTATGCCATATCTTATAGTAAATCTTTCTCGTCACAGGCTTACAAGCCTGAATCATTGTTTCAATGACCGACTCTGAAAACCCACGCTTAGATAAAATCAAGCGTTCAATCTCCAAGCAGTCAGCTTCAGAGAAACGATATTTGGATGAAGAAAAGGACCCTGAAGTAGAAGGTCCTTCCTCAGAGGGAGTCTCCACGGAGGTAGAGACAACATTTCCACTAGATCTGCATACCAGATCCTGCGAGGCCACGCCGGCGCTATGAGAATCACTGACGCCCTCTCCTGCGTGATCTGAGCAATGACTCTTGGAGGAGAGCGAACGGAGGAAATATGTAAGCTAGACTGAAATTTCAAGGGACCACCAGAGCATCTATAAAGAAAGCCTGTGGATCCCTTGACCTTGAGCCGTACCTCAGAAGCAGTTCTGGCTGCCCCCAATTGAGGATTAAACTGGAAAATACTTCTGGATGGAGTTCCCACTCCTCCGGATGAAAGCTCTGTCGGCTCAGAAAATCTGCCTCCCAATTGTCCACTCCTGGGATGTGGATCGCAGAAAGACAACAGTTGTGAGACTCTGCCCACTGGATTATCCGAACCACCTCTGTCATGGCCAAGGAACTCCGAGTTCCCCCCTGGTGGTTGATGTACGCCACCGATGTTATGTTGTCCAACTGGAACCTGATAAACCGGGCTAAGGCTAATTGAGGGTAGTTCACAAAAAATATGTGATCTGTCTGTGTATTAAATAAAAGGTTTCCTTATTGACACAGGTTAAAACAAGACCTCAGAGTCCACGGAACATCAGCAGCCAGGTTACCTGAGCTAGAGGCACAATAATAGCGACATAGCATTATGAAGCAGTATGGACGCTTTTAAGCCCAACTCTGTTGTCATAATTAGCTTATAAATGTTTACATGATAATTTAGCCGTGTTCACGGCCTGTATACTGGGATAAACAGGGGGCCAACAGCCAATAGGAGCATTAGTACACATAAGTTGTTACTTTGTATACCGCAACTGCTACCATTGTATCCAAACAAGGTGACCTGGAAATTAGTATAGGCACAGCATTAGCGATACATGACCGTGAGCTAATACCAAACGGATTAGTGCCTATTGATTAGTGATTCAATAAGGGGCATGGGACACCGCATAGCAAACTTATAGTGTAACTATTTTGATAATTTAGTAACACTCACGGCTACCCAAATGAGATAGTTTGGGGACGTATAGCTAACTGTAGTGATCTCGCACACACAGTGTTAAAGTGCATAACGTAACCGTTATAATCATATCTATGCGAGGTTACCTGAGGGCCTTAACACTAATTGATAACTGGTTTTGCCTAGTAGCTCATACGTGAACATACTCATTCACGTTCCCTTTAATTTAATACTTTGTGATACAGTATACACACGAGTTACTCACTTATCTAGAAAAAAAACCCTCTCTCTTCCTTTTCTCCCATATGTGTGTCATATCCCAATAATGTGTATATATATATGGGAGTTTTCCATAACATAAGGTATTTGACCAGAATTTAAAAGTTTGGAAAGTCTGATTTATACACATTTAGAACACATATATATTATGTCCTGTGGTGACAGAGTGGATATAAATAGACACGAATATCTGAGGTAACCCAGTAGTCACACATGTACATACTTTAAGCCAACATAAGTGTAAAAATACATATTGAATTATAGAAGAAGTGGAGATATCAACTGTGGATAAGGCCACTATTATTTGACCAACTCCCTCTTCTTGAAACATAATCACATGATCAACAGAGTTTAAATATTTTAAATGAATGGATGTTTTGTTGTAGTTTGTATAGTTTTAAACGAATGAATTAAAAGTTATGTTTCAACAAACGGAATACCGCATAATTTCTGAGTCTGGGCATTAGAGTGCTATATGCATACTTTTCTGTGGATTACCTTTATCCACATTTTCTAGTTTCATATTAACCTATGCAGAGCACCAATCCACATAATAGGAAATGGTATATCAGAGCACAATCATATATTAAAGAGGTATAGTGCCACCATACTACCTAGATACAAGTGGGGACTGACAATTTTAGTGCCATTGTTACCTTTCTATTTCAACATCAGCAGCCAGTCTGACACACTACACCCTTGCTGATGTTCCGTGGACTCTGAGGTCTTGTTTTACAGCAGGCATGGTACTCTAAACGGATCTCGAGGTTTGAATAATGCGGGTCCGTGAGTAGGCTCAGTTGGATCCGAGTTCCCTGCAGCGCATACACCAAAAGGTCCTTATCCGGGAGGAGAGAAAAGGTGAGCAGTCATTACAAGTATATCTTCATGTGTTGTATCGCAACTTTACAAAGAGTGAATACGTTGTTTTGCATATTGAACATTGCATTTATTATTTATCATTTAGACAGCTTTGCAGAAATTTCATTGTGACTCTGTAAGGCTAACTGAGGCCAGGCCAGTAGAGCATTGAAAATCGCTCTCAGTTCTAGAATGTTTATAGGGAGAACTGACTGCTCCCGAGTCCAAAGACCCTGAATCTTCAATGACCCCCAAATTGCTCCCCAACCTAGAAGGCTGGCATCCATGGTCACGATCACCCAGGAAGGTCTGAGAAAGCAAGTTCCCTGGGAGAGGTGTTCCTGAGACATCCACCACAGAAGAGAGTCCCTTGTCGCCTGATCCAGAACTATTTGCAGAGACAGATCCACATAGTCCCTGTTTCATTGCCTTAACATGCATAACTGCAGAGGTCTGAGATGGAACCGGGGAAACGGAATGATGTCCATGGAAGCTACCATCAGACCAATTAACTCCATACATAAAGCCACTGACGGCTGAGGAGAAGATTGAAGGACAAGACAAGAGCCGAAGATCTTTGTTTTTCTGACCTCTGTCAGAAATATCTTCATTTGTAGGGAGTCTATTCCCAGATTCACCTTCCAACAGTGGGAGCGAAGAAAAGACAACAAGATCTCCGTATGAGAGTTTGTTTGCTGAAAAGATGGCGCCTGAACCAGAATGTCGTCCAGATAAGGCGCTACTGCAATGCCACGAGACCGGATCACTGCCAAAAGAGCCCCCAGGACCTTTTGAATGGGAACATGAAGGTACACATCCTTTAAGTCTATGGTTGTCATAAACTGACCCTCTTGAACCAAAGGAAGAATGGAATGTATAGCCTGCATCTTGAAGGACGGTACTCTGTGGAACTTGTTTAACCCCTTAATGACCACAGCACTGTTCCATTTTCTGTCCGTTTGGGACCAAGGCTATTTTTACATTTTTGCTATGTTTGTGTTTAGCTGTAATTTTCCTCTTACTCATTTGCTGTACCCACACATATTATATACATATATATATTCTCGCCATTAAATGGACTTTCTAAAGATACCATTATTTTCATCATATCTTAAAAATCTGTTACATATCTACAACCACCAAAAAACACCCATGTTAAATAGTTTCTAAATTTTGTCCTGAGTTTAGAAATACCCAATGTTTACATCTTCTTTGCTTTTTTTGTAAGTTATAGGGCCATAAATACAAGTAGCACTTTGCTATTTCCAAACCATTTTTTTTTTTCAAAATTAGCGCTAGTTACATTAGAACACTAATATTGTTCAGGAATCTCTGAATATCCATTGACATGTATATATTTTTTTTTTAGTAGACAACCCAAAGTATTGATCTAGGCCCATTTTGGTATATTTCATGCCACCATTTCACCGCCAAATGCGATCAAATACAAAAAATCGTTCACTTTTTCACAAATTTGTTCACAAACTTTAGGTTTCTCACTGAAATTATTTACAAACAGCTTGTGCAATTATGGCATAAATGGTTGTAAATTCTTCTCTGGGATCCCCTTTGTTCAGAAATAGCAGACATATATGGCTTTGGCGTTGCTTTTTGGTAATTAGAAGGCCGCTAAATGCCACTGCGCATCACACGTGTATTATGGCTAGCAGTGAATGGGGTTAATTAGGTAGTTTGTAGGGAGCTTGCAGGGTTAATTTTAGCTTTAGTGTAGAGCTCAGCTTCCCACCTGAAACATCAGACCCCCTGGTCCCTCCCAAACAGCTCTCTTCCCTCCCCAACCCCACAATTGTCCCTGCCATCTTAAGTACTGGCAGAAACTCTGCCAGTACTAAAATAAAAGGTATATTTTTTTTTTTTAGCATATTTACACATGCTTCTGTTTAGGATGCCCCCCTTAGCCCCCAACCTCACTGATCCCACACCAAACAGCTCTCTAACCCTCCCCCTCTGCCTTAATGGCCGCCATCTTGGGTACTGGCAGCTGTCTGCCAGTACCCAGTTTAATAAAAAAAAAAGTATGCTTTTTTTTTAAAAAATGCCCTTTTCTGTAGTGTAGCCTCCAACCCCCAAGACCAACCCCCCACTCCTTCCAGATCCCTTAGATGCATATTTAAAACTTTTTTTTGTACTTCTCTGAACATTTTTTTCTGTAATGTAGCTGTTCCCGCCCACGCCCGCCCCCCATGCGCACCCCCGTCGGTCCCGCCCCCCTCCACACGGCCCATCGATGGCCGCCCACCCGCCTCCCACCAACGATACCGGCCATCGATGTCCGGTGTAGATAAGGCCACGGAGTGTCTCTCTCTGCATCGGATGGCCAAGGGGGGTTATTGCAGGATGCCTCGATATCGAGGCATCGCTGCAATAACCGGAAAGCAGGTGGAAGCGAGCAGGATCGCTTCCAGCTGCTTTCCAGACCGAGGACGTACGCCATATGTCCTCAGGCGTTAAGTGTATTTTTTTTGAGAACGCATGGCGTACGTCCTTGGTCGTTAAGGGGTTAAACACTTTATGTCTAAAATAGGTCTGAAAGTCCACTCTTTCTTGGGAACCACAGTTTTGAATAAAATCACAGACCCTGTTCCTGCAGAGGAACTGGAACTATAACTCCCAGGGCAAAAAGATCCTTGATACAATCTAAGAACGCCTCTCTCTTTATCTGGTCTACATATAATCTTGAGAGAAGAAACCTGCCTCTGGGAAAGATACAAATTCCACAGCAAACAGGTCTGGGACATCTCGTGTCCAAGCCTGAGCAAATTGAGAAAGCCTGCCCCCTACTAGATCCATTCTTGGATCAGGGGCCGACCCTTTATGCTGACTTGGAGTCAGCCGCAGGTTTCTTAGACTATTTCCCTTGTTCCAAGACTGACCAGACTTCCAGGAAGACTTGGATAGTTCCTGCTTGGAAGAGGAAGCGGAGGGTTTACCTCTAAAAGTTACGAAAGGAATGAAAATTACTCTGACACCCTTTCTGCTTATTCTTCTTATCCTGAGGAAGAAAATATCTCTTTCCTCCTGTGATATCTGAAAAAATTTCAGCCAAATAAGGTTTGACCCTTGTAGGGAATAGCTAATAACTTAGACTTATAAGAAACATCAGCAGACAAGGACTTTAACCAAAGGGCTCTGCAAGCTAGAACCGCAAAACCAGACATTTTGGCTCCAAGTTTAATGACCTGTAAGGAAGCATCCGTAATAAAGGAATTGGCTAACGTAAGAGCCTTAATCCTGTCCTGGATCTCCTCAAGAGGAGTATCTGTCTGAATAGAATCAGACAAGGCATCAAACTAGTAAGCTGCAGCACTGGTAACAGTAGCAATACACACCACAGGCTGCCATTGAAGACCTTGGTGAACATACATTTTCTTTAATAATGCCTCCAATTTCTTATCCATTGGATCCTTAAAAGAACAATTATCCTCTATGGGAATAGTGGTCCTCTTAGCCAAAGTGGAAATAGGTCCTTCCAACTTAGGAACCGTTTGCCACAACTCTTTAATAGAGTCAGTTATAGGAAACATTTTCTTAAAAATGGGAGATGAAGAAAAAGAAATACCAGGTCTCCCCCACTCCTGTGCAATAATCTCAGAAGCACGGTCTGGAACAGGAAATACCTCCACCGCAGAGGGAACATCAAAAACATAATTTATGCTTACCTGATAAATTCCTTTCTCCTGTAGTGTAGTCAGTCCACGGGTCATCCATTACTTATGGGATTATATCTCCTCCCCAACAGGAAGTGCAAGAGGATCACCCAAGCAGAGCTGCTATATAGCTCCTCCCCTCTACGTCATACCCAGTCATTCGACCGAAACCAAACGAGAAAAGAGAAACTATAGGGTGTAGTGGTGACTGGAGTTTAAGATAAAAATCTTTAGACCTGCCGTAAACAACAGGGCGGGCCGTGGACTGACTACACTACAGGAGAAAGGAATTTATCAGGTAAGCATAAATTATGTTTTCTCCTGTTAAGTGTAGTCAGTCCATGGGTCATCCATTACTTATGGGATACCAATACCAAAGCTAAAAGTACACGGATGACGGGAGGGAAAGGCAGGATCTTTACACGGAAGGAACCACTGCCTGTAGAACCTTTCTCCCAAAAACAGCCTCCGAAGAAGCAAAAGTGTCAAATTTGTAAAATTTTGAATAAGTGTGAAGTGAAGACCAAGTTGCAGCCTTGCAAATCTGTTCAACAGAGGCCTCATTCTTAAAGGCCCAAGTGGAAGCCACAGCTCTAGTAGAATGAGCTGTAATCCTTTCAGGAGGCTGCTGTCCAGCAGTCTCATAGGCTAAACGTATTATGCTACGAAGCCAAAAAGAGAGAGAGGTAGCCAAAGCTTTTTGACCTCTCCTCTGTCCAGAATAAACGACAAACAGGGAAGAAGTTTGACGAAAATCTTTAGTTGCCTGTAAATAAAATTTCAGGGCACGGACGACGTCCAGATTGTGCAGAAGTCGTTCCTTCTTTGAAGAAGGGTTAGGGCACAATGATGGAACAACAATCTCTTGATTGATATTCTTGTTAGTGACTACCTTAGGTAAGAACCCAGGTTTAGTACGCAGAACTACCTTGTCTGAATGAAAAATCAGATAAGGAGAATCACAATGTAAGGCCGATAACTCAGAGACTCTTCGAGCCGAGGAAATAGCCATTAAAAACAGAACTTTCCAAGATAACAGCTTGATATCAATGGAATGAAGGGGTTCAAACGGAACACCTTGCAGAACGTTAAGAACTAAGTTTAAGCTCCACGGCGGAGCAACAGTCTTAAACACAGGCTTAATCCTAGCCAAAGCCTGACAAAAAGCCTGAACGTCTGGAACTTCTGCCAGACGTTTGTGTAAAAGGATAGACAGAGCTGAGATCTGTCCCTTTAACGAACTAGCAGATAAACCTTTCTCTAAACCTTCTTGTAGAAAGGACAGTATCCTAGGAATCCTAACCTTACTCCATGAGTAACTCTTGGATTCGCACCAATGTAAGTATTTACGCCATATTTTATGGTAAATTTTCCTGGTAACAGGTTTCCTAGCCTGTATTAAGGTATCAATCACTGACTCCGAGAATCCCCGCTTTGATAGAATCAAGCGTTCAATCTCCATGCAGTCAGCCTCAGAGAAATTAGATTTGGATGTTTGAAAGGACCCTGAATCAGAAGGTCCTGTCTCAGAGGCAGAGACCATGGTGGACAGGACGACATGTCCACTAGATCTGCATACCAGGTCCTGCGTGGCCACGCAGGCGCTATTAGAATTATCGATGCTCTCTCCTGTTTGATCCTGGCAATCAATCGAGGAAGCATCGGGAAGGGTGGAAACACATAAGCCATGTTGAAAACCCAAGGTGCTGTCAGAGCATCTATCAGTACCGCTCCCGGGTCCCTGGACCTGGATCCGTAACAAGGAAGCTTGGCGTTCTGGCGAGACGCCATGAGATCCAGATCTGGTTTGCCCCAATGCTGAAGCAGTTGGGCAAACACCTCCGGATGAAGTTCCCACTCCCCCGGATGAAAAGTCTGGCGACTTAGGAAATCCGCCTCCCAGTTCTCCACGCCTGGAATGTGGATCGCTGACAGGTGGCAAGAGTGAGACTCTGCCCAGCGAATTATCTTTGAGACTTCCATCATCGCTAGGGAACTCCTTGTCCCTCCCTGATGGTTGATGTAAGCCACAGTCGTGATGTTGTCCGACTGAAACCTGATGAACCTCAGAGTTGCTAACTGAGGCCAAGCCAGAAGGGCATTGAAAACTGCTCTTAATTCCAGAATGTTTATTGGAAGGAGTCTCTCCTCCTGAGTCCATGATCCCTGAGCCTTCAGGGAATTCCAGACAGCGCCCCATCCTAGCAGGCTGGCGTCTGTTACAATCGTCCAATCTGGCCTGCTGAAGGGCATCCCCCTGGACAGATGTGGCCGAGAAAGCCACCATAGAAGAGAATCTCTGGTCTCTTGATCCAGATTTAGCATAGGGGACAAATCTGAGTAATCCCCATTCCACTGACTTAGCATGCACAATTGCAGCGGTCTGAGATGCAGGCGTGCAAAAGGTACTATGTCCATTGCCGCTACCATTAAGCCGATTACCTCCATGCATTGAGCCACTGACGGGTGTTGAATGGAATGAAGGACACGGCAAGCATTTAGAAGTTTTGATAACCTGTCCTCTGTCAGGTAAATTTTCATTTCTACAGAATCTATAAGAGTCCCCAAGAAGGGAACTCTTGTGAGTGGCAATAGAGAACTCTTTTCTACGTTCACCTTCCACCCATGCGACCTTAGAAATGCCAGAACTAACTCTGTATGAGACTTGGCAGTTTGGAAACTTGACGCTTGTATCAGAATGTCGTCTAGGTACGGAGCTACCGCTATTCCTTGCGGTCTTAGTACCGCCAGAAGAGAGCCCAGAACCTTTGTAAAGATTCTTGGAGCTGTAGCTAACCCGAAGGGAAGAGCTACAAACTGGTAATGCCTGTCTAGGAAGGCAAACCTTAGATACCGGTAATGATCCTTGTGAATTGGTATGTGAAGGTAGGCATCCTTTAAATCCACTGTGGTCATGTATTGACCCTTTTGGATCATAGGTAAAATGGTCCGAATAGTTTCCATTTTGAACGATGGAACTCTTAGAAATTTGTTTAGGATCTTTAAGTCCAAGATTGGTCTGAAGGTTCCCTCTTTTTTGGGAACCACAAACCCTTGTCCGTGTTCCGACCGCGGAACTGGATGGATCATTCCCATTAGTAAAAGGTCTTGTACACAGCGTAGAAACGCCTCTTTCTTTATCTGGTTTGCTGACAACCTTGAAAGATGAAATCTCCCTTTTGGAGGAGAAGCTTTGAAGTCCAGAAGATATCCCTGAGATATGATCTCTAACGCCCAGGGATCCTGGACATCTCTTGCCCAAGCCTGGGCGAAGAGAGAAAGTCTGCCCCCCACTAGATCCGTTTCCGTATCGGGGGCCCTCACTTCATGCTGTCTTAGGGGCAGCAGCAGGCTTTCTGGCCTGCTTGCCCTTGTTCCAGGACTGGTTAGGTTTCCAGCCCTGTTTGTAGCGAGCAACAGTTCCTTCCTGTCTTGGAGCGGAGGAAGTTGATGCTGCGCCTGCCTTGAAGTTACGAAAGGCACGAAAATTAGACTGTTTAGCCCTTGGTTTGGCCCTGTCTTGAGGCAGGGCATGGCCCTTACCTCCAGTAATGTCAGCGATAATTTCTTTCAAACCGGGCCCGAATAATGTCTGCCCTTTGAAAGGTATGTTAAGCAATTTAGATTTAGAAGTCACATCGGCTGACCAGGATTTAAGCCACAGCGCTCGACGTGCTTGAATGGCGAATCCGGAGTTCTTAGCCGTAAGCTTAGTTAAGTGTACTACGGCATCAGAAATAAATGAATTAGCTAGCTTAAGGACTTTAAGCTTGTCTATAATCTCATCCAATGGAGCTGAGCTAATGGTCTCTTCCAGAGACTCAAACCAGAATGACGCCGCAGCCGTGACGGGCGCAATGCATGCAAGGGGTTGTAATATAAAACCTTGTTGAACAAACATTTTCTTAAGGTAACCCTCTAACTTTTTATCCATTGGATCTGAGAAAGCACAGCTATCCTCCACCGGGATAGTGGTGCGCTTAGCCAGAGTAGAAACTGCTCCCTCAACCTTAGGGACCGTCTGCCATAAGTCCCGTGTGGTGGCGTCTATTGGAAACATTTTTCTAAATATAGGAGGGGGGGAAAAGGGCACACCGGGCCTATCCCACTCCTTGCTAATAATCTCTGTAAGCCTCTTAGGTATAGGAAAAACGTCAGTACACACCGGTACCGCATAGTATCTATCCAGCCTACATAATTTCTCTGGAATTGCAACCGTGTTACAATCATTCAGAGCCGCTAATACCTCCCCTAGTAATACACGGAGGTTCTCAAGCTTAAATTTAAAATTTGAAATGCCTGAGTCCAGTTTACTTGGATCAGATCCGTCACCCACAGAATGAAGCTCTCCGTCCTCATGTTCTGCAAATTGTGACGCAGTATCAGACATGGCTCTATTATTATCAGCGCACTCTGTTCTTACCCCAGAGTGATCGCGTTTACCCCTAAATTCTGGCAATTTAGATAGTACTTCAGTCATAACATTAGCCATGTCTTGCAAAGTGATTTGTAAGGGCCGCCCTGATGTACTTAGCGCCACAATATCACGCACCTCCTGAGCGGGAGGCAAAGGTACTGACACGTGAGGAGAGTTAGTCGGCATAACTTCCCCCTCGTTGTCTGGTGAAATTTTCTTTACATGTACAGATTGGCTTTTATTTAAAGTAGCATCAATGCAATTAGTACACAAATTTCTATTGGGCTCCACATTGGCCTTTAAACATATTGAACAAAGAGATTCATCTGTGTCAGACATGTTTAAACAAACTAGCAAGCTTGGAAAATACTTTTCAAATAAATTTACAAGCAATATAAAAAACGTTACTGTGCCTTTAAGAAGCACAAAAAACTGTCACAGTTGAAATAACAATGAACCAAATTAGTTATAGCAACCAAATTTTCACAGTAAATGCATTAAGTTAGCAAAGGATTGCACCCACCAGCAAATGGATGATTAACCCCTTAGGACCCAAAAACGGATAACAATTTAATATGAACGTTTTTATCACAGTCAAAACACACTCTCACAGGTCTGCTGTGAGTGATTACCTCCCTCAAAACTAGTTTTGGAGACCCCTGGGCTCTGTAGAGACGTCCTGGATCATGGAGGAAGAAATAGGAAGACTGTGACTGAATTTTTACTGCGCAATAAAGCGCTAAAATAGGCCCCTCCCACTCATAATACAACAGTGGGGAAGCTCAGTAAACTGATTTTATTCAGAAACAAACGACAGCCATGTGGTAAAAATCATGCCCATAAAGTTTTATCACCAAGTACCTCAGAAAAAAACGATTAACATGCCAGTAAACGTTTTAAAAATAAAATTATGAAATGTTATTAATAAGCCTGCTGCTAGTCGCTTTCACTGCAGTGGAGGCTCAAATATAAGTTAAATGTATACAGTATTTTCTTAGTGAAGTTCCATTCCCCAGAAATACCTCAGTGTAAACATACATACATATCAGCCTGATACCAGTCGCTACTACTGCATTTAAGGCTGCACTTACATTACATCGGTATTAGCAGTATTTTCTCAGTCAATTCCATTCCTTAGAAAATAATATACTGCAACATACCTCCTTGCAGGTGAACCCTGCCCGCTGTCCCCTGTTCTGAAGTTACCTCACTCCTCAGAATGGCCAAGAACAGCAAGTGGATCTTAGTTACGACCGCTAAGATCATACACAAACTCAGGTAGATTCTTCTTCTAATGCTGCCTGAGAAAAAAACAACACACTCCGGTGCTGTTTAAAATAACAAACTTTTGATTGAAGAAATAAAAACTAAGTTTAACAACCACAGTCCTCTCACACGTCCTATCTATTAGTTAGGTGCAAGAGAATGACTGGGTATGACGTAGAGGGGAGGAGCTATATAGCAGCTCTGCTTGGGTGATCCTCTTGCACTTCCTGTTGGGGAGGAGATATAATCCCATAAGTAATGGATGACCCGTGGACTGACTACACTTAACAGGAGAAATACTTGTTCAGCTTACTAGACTTCTTAGGGTTAACAATGATAGTAGTATCTGAGTCATCCAAGGTAGCCAAAACCTCCTTAAGTAACAAGCGGAGGTGTTCCAGCTTAAATATGAAGGACACAACTTCAGCATCAGCAGAAGGAATTATACTGCCTGAATCCGAGACTTCACCCTCAGATGCACCCGAAGAATCTTCATCCTCACACTTCTGAGAGGAAAAACTTTGATTAGTCACTTTAGGATCAGAAACCTTAGTTACTGTTTCTTTAAATTTCCTTTTTGCGTTTTCCCTGCAGCATGAGAAAAGCAGACAGCGCCTCAGATACCATAGAGGATACAGACGATACCTGGGCAGCAATATCTTGCAAAGTAACCCCAGACAAAGCATGAGAGGAAACGCAGGGCACTGCATGTGCAGATGAATAGGACTGGGACGCTTGAGGAGACAGCTGCGGCACATCTGAAACAGGAGGCTCCTGAACAGCATCCACCTTAGCTAATGATGGATCAGGGACAAAAAAATTCTATTTCTATAAGCTAAAGTTCTTTCAAAACAAGAACGAAAAGGTACTGGTGGTTCCACTGGTGCATCAAAACATAAGCTACAGGTAACATGCTGCACAGCCTCTTGATCCATAATACAAAAAAAAGAAGCAAATAAAAAATGTAATTTTTTTATCTTTAAACAAAGGATATAATACAGAACAAAAAACTTTCATAAATAAATGTTCCTTTTAAATTTACCAAATCAAGAAAACATACCCCAGGCAACACTCTACACCTCAGCAGAATTACTGAGGGGCCCTACCTGTCCTGCAACCCGCAGCAAACTGAGGAAAAAAATGATCCCGTTTACAATCCGGATTCCAGATAAGCAAAAAAAGCAAGAAGCCTTCTAAACAGCAGAGCCATCTGAAATATGTGCATCTCACTCTACAGAAAGTGAAGAAAAGTGCCAAAAAAAGCTCTGACATTAAAGAATCAGAACCTCCCTAAAAGGGGCGGTCCTACAGCTGACAAAAAAGCCTTTTTTTTAAAACAACTTTCTTAAAAACAGACAAAAACAAACAATAAAACCCCCAATAAAAGTACATAATCCGTTACTAAAAACGGATCCTCACTGAGCCATCAATAAAATAAATGACTCATCATACTAACAGTGCCTGCAAAAACTGCCATAAAAACCTGCACCCTGACAGGAATAAAAAAAAAAAACGTCCCCCTGCAGCGTTTCAGCTGAATAAGTGCCACATTTTTCCCTGCTTACATAGAAAAATAAAACTGGTACTTACCTTAAAATGTATCTGTCCGGCAGTAGGACAGCTCACCTGGTCTGAGAGGATGCCATCCCTCACATGGACCTGTGGAAATACAGAAAGACTGGCTATCTAAATAGGGCAGCAAAATGTTTTGGGAAAACGCAGTGAGGATTGTACCCCACAAGTTCCCAATTGTTTAAAAGACTGAAGAAACTGACATGGGCTGAGGCTAGACCCTTTAGAAAGATCAGAGCAAACCTACTCTGCTTTTAAAATAAAAAATCCTGATTGTAGATCAGACACTGGAGATTATGGGTAAGGGAAGTGACAAATATAGCAGCTTTGCTATAGTGCTCTTTGCCTCCTCCTGCTGACCAGGAGTGATATTCCCACAAGTATTGATGATTCTGTGGACTCACCATATCTTAGGAAAGAAATGCACTTATCTCTGATCTTTGTGTGTGTGTGTGTGTGTGTGTATGTATGTGTGTATATATATATATATATATATATATATATATATACCCGATCTGATGCCCTTTTTAACACTTAAACATGCCGTGTATATGTTTTTAAAGAATTGAGTAATACATTTGTTTTTTATCCTTACTCACGGCTGGAGAACTGTTTGCTTATATTTGGATATTATATATATATATACATATACATATATATATATATATATATATATATAAACACATATACATACATACACACAAACAACAATTCAAAAGGTAAAAATATTTCTTTAAAAAAAAGAAAGAAAAAAAAAAAGGAAAATAAAAAATAAAACAGGGCTAAAATATAAATATTAAAAACAAGTGCACAAGAAATATCACATGCAAGGTGCAAAAAAAACAAAGTCATATATGATCACCATAAAAATCCAAAAGGGAGTATAATTAAATATAAAAAAAATCCTTCAAAAATAAGATATAAAAGTCACCAAGGCTATTCTCCTCTTCAGGAAACACACAACAAACACAAAATAATTCATATAAAAAACATTAAAAAACAGAAGGTACCTAATAGTGCAGCACATCAACTTTGTAAATATAACATAGAAGGCACAGGTGGTATATGCTCAAGCTGGGTTATTGGTTTCCCAGATAAACCAGCTTCCAGTCAGCAGCTCCCTTCATGTAACGTGACAAGCCAGCAGACTAGAGGAAATACATCTAGCAAGTGCAGAAAATGCACCTGGGCATAATTCAAACAGCTATATGACACTATCATATAATAATGGGGTATTTTTGTATCAGTAGACACATTTTTAAAAAGAAAAACATTTACATGTAATTATCTTATATTGCTGATCTCAAGCAACAAATGTTTCAACTCATATGACATGGGTCAAAGATACGTATTGCATTAAATCATTTAGTTGGCTGGACTGTTGTGCGCGGGAAAGAGTGAAATGATGTGACAGACTTGAGTAATTGAGCAAACAAATTAAAGGGATAGTATAGTCAAAATTGAACTTCATGATTCAAATTTAGCAAGCAATTTTAAGCAGCTGTCTAATTTACTCCCATTATCAATTTTTCTTTGTTTGCTTGGTATCTTTATTTGAAAACGCACTTGCTAAATGGTGTCTAAATGTAGCCACCAATCAGCAAGTGCTAACCAGGGTCTGAACCAAAAATGGGCCGGAAACTTAAGCTTATATTCCAGTTTTTTTCAAATAAAGATATCAAGAAAAACGAAGAAACAATTATAATTGGAGTAAATTAGAAAGTTGCAGGCTCTATCTGAATAATGAAACTTTAATTTTGACTAGACTATCCCTTTAACTTGTGAGAAAATAGTATATTTTCAAGGCTGACTTAGATGTTTTCTAAAAGAATGTGATGTGTTTTGGGGCAGGGTTTCCTTGCTCCAGTCCTCGAGGACCCTTAATGGGACAGTAAACACCTTGTAATTACAAAACGTTTCGGTTGTGTTGGTAGAGAACAACAATAGCCAAGTCATAATGTTTTTAAAACAAATGAACATCCCTTTAACTGTAATTATTTTTCAATAGCCAAACTCCACCCACCATTTGCCTTATTTAGAAAAGCTATTGTAGTAGAAAGTACACTGTTTTGCAGTTGTTATTTGATAAAGCTAACAAGCGACAGATATGTAGCATAGTTAGCCTTGGGAGTAAGGCAAAGTGCATTTCAAGTTATGAGCATTAGAAATTGCTCAATTTCCAGAGCTAAATTACATGAAAACGGGGCAAAATAAACAATGAAAATATATTACAAACATTTCAACATATATAAACATTTTATATAAAAATCTTATGGTGTTTACTGTCCCTTTAACATGCTAGATTTGAAGAATTTCCATAGGTGAACTGTTTAGTAACTCAATCACTGTGACCATGGCACTTGTGTATTGTATTTTGATCCACTCAAGGAAACCACATGTTCTTGTATAACTATGCCCCAATAGATATATATATATATACACACACACACACACATACACACATATATATATATATATATATATATACACACACACATACACACACCGTGGATATAAAAAGTCACCCCTGTTAAAATGCCAGGTTTCTGTGATGTAAAAAAAACTTTGTCCACCTTTAATGTGACCTATAAACTGTATAACTCAATTGAAAAACAAACAAATGTTTTAGGTAGAGGGAAGAAAAAATATAAAAATGAAATGGTTGCATAAGTGTGCAATAAACTAATACTTTGTTGAAGCACATTTTGATTTTATTACAGCACTCAGTCTTTTTGGGTATGAGTATATCAGCATGGCACATCTTGACTTGGCAAGATTTGCCCACTCTTCTTTGCAAAAACACTCCAAATCTGTCAGATTGCGAGGGCATCTCCTGTGCACAGCCCTCTTCAGATCACCCCACAGATTTTCAATCGGATTCAGGTCTGGGCTCTGGCTGGGCCATTCCAAAACTTTAATCTTTTTTCTGGTGAAGCCATTCCTTGGTTGATTTTGATGTATAATTTGAGTCGTTGTCACGCTGAAAGACAAAGTTTTTCATGTTCAGCTTTCTAGCAGAAGCCTGAAGGTTTTGTGCCAATATTGACTGGTATTTGGAACTGTTCATAATTCCCTCTAGCTTAGCTAAGGCCCCAGTTCCAGCTGAAGAAAAACAGCCCCAAAGCATGATGCTGCCACCACCATGCTTCACTGTGGGTATGGTGTTCTTTTGGTGATGTGCAGTGTTGTTTTTGCGCCAAACATATCTTTTGGCATTATGGCCAAAAAGTTCAACCTTGGTTTAATCAGACCATAACACCTTTTTCCACATGCTTTTGGGAGACTTTAGATGTGTTTTTGCAAAATGTAGCCTGGCTTGGATGTTTTTCTTCGTAAGATAAGGCTTTCGTCTTGCCACTCTACGCCATAGACCAGACATATGAAGAATACAGGAGATTGTTGTCACATGTACCACACAGCCAGTACTTGCCAGATATTCCTGCAGCTCCTTTAATATTGCTGTAGGCCTCTTGGTAGCCTCCCAGACCAGTTTTATTCTCATCTTTTCATCAATTTTGGAGGGACGTCCAGTTCTTGGTAAGGTCACTGTTGTGCCATATTTTCTCCACTTGATGATGACTGTCTTCACTGTGTTCTCCTGACTGATACCTTTTAACAATGAGATCCCTCTGATGCTTTGGAAGCTCTCTGTGGACCATGACTTTTGCTGTGGGATACGACTAAGAAAAAGAAAGACCAACTAGAGCAGATGAACTTTATTTGGGGTTAAAGGGACAGACTCTACACCAGAATTTTTATTGTTTTAAAAGATAGATTATCCCTTTATTACCCATTCCCCAGTTTTGCATAACCAACACAGTTATAATAATATACTTTTAACCTCTGTGATTATCTTGTATCTAAGCCTCTGCAAAAAGCCCCTTTTTTCAGTTCTTTTGACAGACTTGCAGTCTAGCCAATCAGAGCCTGCTCCCAGATAACTTCACGTGCACAGTGTTATCTATATGAAATACATGAACTAACACCCTCTAGTGGTGAAAAACTGTTAAAATGCAATCTGAAAAGAGGTGGGCTTCAAGGTCTAAGAAATTAGCATATGAACCTCCTAGGTTAAGCTTTCAACTAAGAATACCAAGAGAACAAAGCAAAATTGGTGATAAAAGTAAATTGGAAAATTGTTTAAAATGACATGCTCTATCTGAATCATGAAAGTTTATTTTGGCCTAGACTGTCCCTTTAATCAGAGGCACTTTAAAGGATGGCAGGTGTATGCTGACTTCTATTTAACATGATTTTGAATGTGATTGCTTAATTCTGAACACAGCTACATCCCCAGTTATGCAACCACATTATTTTAGTTTTTTTGTTTTCTTCCCTTCACCTAAAAGATTTCAGTTTGTTTTTCAATTGAGTTGTACAGTTTATATATAGGTCACATTAAAGGTGGAAAAATTTCTGAAATGATTTATCTTTGTCTCATTTTTTTACATCACAGAAACCTGACATTTTAACAGGGGTGTGTAGACTTTTAATATCCACAGTATATATATATATATATATATATATATATATATATATATATATATATATATATATATATATATATATATATATATATATGTACAGTATCACGTTTTATCCAATTCCTAGTATACAGCATAACCATACAATTTGTATAGCGCTTCCACACCCTGCTTGCCTGTAGCTGAAGAACAAGACCTAATCTTTTAAACTTTTTTGACTAATATATTTTTCATTTAAGATATTCACTACATTATTTAATGCATAATTATGTTAATTGCTACCTTTATTAATCTTGTTACAATAATTAAGTTTACCATCTGCAGCAAGGTGAGAAAGCATAGAAAAAAAAACAGAGCAAGCAAGACACATTCCATCATGTAGAGCATTATGGGTACACCCATAAACTGTGTTTTTCTTTATGCCTATTTGGCCACAGCAACATTTTTTTAATGACTCGTGTGGTTACAGAAAATAAAACCATCCAGCAATGTCAACATTTGTGCAGTATAAACCATGGTTAAACAAAAAAAAAAAAAAAAAAAGATTTCTACATAAGCGATTTTCAATTAGGTTGTCTAGACACCATGGTAAATTTATCATGACCTGTAGGCATATGTGTTATAATGAACTAGGGATCGGTATAGGAAAATGTTATTTCTCAGAAATAATTGTTTAAGCAAAAACACTCAACATTAAATGTTTTAGAAAACCGGTATAATTCGGACCAAATGTTTTATATATTACCTATATATACAATTACCCAATCATCTTACCTTCAATTGAGAAGCTCCCCATTTTGGACTCTAGAAAATCAAAAAGTGTACTTGGTGCCGAAGGTCGAGAACTGGTCAACCCATCATCCTCTTCTGCACGTGTTCTACCTCTTCCTTTGCTTTTACCTGTTGGAGAAGTGGAAAATACTTCATACCTTTGTATTCTAAAGCTAAATGGGTTAAATCCATCACAAGTAGTCCAACATTGGTTGCTTGACCATATTTAGTTTTCCCAGGTCTTTTTCCAGAGATTACCTCTACCTATTGGTATTGCAAATGGCACACAACAATAATTAAAAAGATGTTTATGGAAACCTTGATATCTCAGTTTAGGATGGTCCTAGCTCCTTGGAACATTTTGTAAATTCCTTAGACTTGGACTTAAAACTTAAAGGGACATGAAACCCAACATTTTGCTTTTATGAATCAAATAAAGCTTACAATCACCTAGATTTAGAGTTTTGCATTAGAAGGGGTGCGTTAGCTAAGCGTGGTTTTTTCCCCCCCCGCACCTTTTAAACAACGCTGGTATTAAGAGTTCTCTGGAGGGCTGCGTTAGGCTCCAAAAAAGGAGCGTAGAGCATATTTACCGCCACATCAACTCTCAATACCAGCGTTGCTTACGGACGCGGCGAGCTTAAAAAACGTGCTCGTGCACGATTCCCCCATAGGAAACAATGGGGCAGTTTGAGCTGGAAAAAAAACCTTACACCTGCAAAAAAGCAGCGTTCAGCTCTTAACGCAGCCCCATTGTTTCCTATGGGGAAACAGTTTCTAAGTCTGCACCTAACACCCTAACATGAACTCAGAGTCTAAACACCCCTAACCTTACAGTTATTAACCCCTAATCTGCCGCACCCGCTATCACTGACCCCTGCATTACACTTTTAACCCCTAATCTGCCGCTCCGGACACCGCTGCAACCTACATTATAGCTATGTACCCCTAATCTGATGCCCCTAACATCGCCTACCCCTATATTATATTTATTAACCCCTAATCTGCCGCCCCAAACATCGCCGCTACCTTACCTACACTTATTAACCCCTAATCTGCCGACCGGACCTCGCCGCTGCTCTAATAAATGTATTAACCCCTAAAGCTAAGTCTAACCCTAACACCCCCCTAAGTTAAATATAATTTAAATCTAACGAAATAAAATAAATCTTATTAAATAAATTATTCCTATTTAAAGCTAAATACTTACCTGTAAAATAAACCCTAATATAGCTACAATATAAATAATAATTACATTGTAGCTATTTTAGGATTTGTATTTATTTTACAGGCAACTTTGTATTTATTTTAACTAGGTACAATAGCTATTAAATAGTTAATAACTATTTAATAGCTACCTGGTTAAAATAATTACCAAATTACCTGTAAAATAAATCCTAACCTAAGTTACAATTAAACCTAACACTACACTATCAATAAATTAATTAAATAAACTACCTACAATTATCTACAATTAAATCAACTAAACTAAATTACAAAAAATAAAAAAAGATTACAAGAATATTAAACTAATAACACCTACTCTAAGCCTCCTAAAAAAATAAAGCCCCCCAAAATAAAAAAATGCCCTACCCTATTCTAAAATAAAAAGCTCTTTTAACCTTACCAGCCCTTAAAAGGGCCTATTGCGGGGCATGCCCCAAAGAATTCAGTTCTTTTGCCTGTAAAAAAACATACAATACCCCCCCCAACATTACAACCCACCACCCACATACCCCTAATCTAACACAAGCCCCCCTTATAAAACCTAACACTAAGCCCCTGAAGATCTCCCTACCTTATCTTCACCACGCCGGGTATCACCAATCCGTCCAGAAGAGGCTCCGAAGTCTTCATCCTATCCGGCAAGAAGAGGTCCAGAAGAGGCTCCGAAGTCTTCATCCTATCCGGCAAGAAGAGGACATTCGGACCGGTAGACATGTTCATCCAGGCGACGTCTTATATTTTCATCCATCCGGCGCGGAGCGGGACCATCTTGAAGCAGCCGATGCGGATCCATCCTCTTCTTCCGGCGACTCCTGACGAATGAAGGTTCCTTTAAGGGAAGTCATCCAAGATGGCGTCCCTCGAATTCCGATTGGCTGATAGGATTCTATCAGCCAATCGGAATTAAGGTAGGAAAAATCTGATTGGCTGATTGAATCAGCCAATCAGATTCAAGTTCAATCTGATTGGCTAATCCAATCAGCCAATCAGATTGAGCTCGCATTCTATTGGCTGTTCCGATCGGCCAATAGAATGTGAGCTCAATCTGATTGGCTGATTGGATTAGCCAATAGGATTGAATTTGAATCAGATTGGCTGATTCAATCAGCCAATCAGATTTTTCCTACCTTAATTCCGATTGGCTGATAGAATCCTATCAGCCAATCGGAATTCGAGGGACGCCATCTTGGAACCTTCATTCGTCGGGAGTCGCCGGAAGAAGAGGATGGATATTTTGGGGGGCTTTGTTATTTTTTTAGGGGGCTTAGAGTAGGTGTAATTAGTTTAAAATTCTTGCAATCTTTTTTTATTTTTTTGTAATTTAGTGTTTGTTTTTGTAATTTAGTTTAGTTGATTTAATTGTAAATAATTGTAGATAGTTTAGTTAATTAATTTATTGATAGTGTAGTGTTAGGTTAAATTGTAACTTAGGTTAGGATTTATTTTACAGGTAATTTTGTAATTATTTTAACTAGGTAGCTATTAAATAGTTATTAACTATTTAATAGCTATTGAACCTAGTTAAAATAAATACAAAGTTGCCTGTAAAATAAATATAAATCCTAAAATAGCTACAATATAATTATTCGTTATATTGTAGCTATATTAGGGTTTATTTTACAGGTAAGTATTTAGCTTTAAATAGGATTAATTTATTTAATAAGAGTTAATTTATTTCGTTAGATAAAAATTATATTTAACTTAGGGGGGTGTTAGGGTTAGACTTAGCTTTAGGGGTTAATACATTTATTATAGTAGCGGCGAGGTCCGGTCGGCAGAATAAAGGTTAATAAGTGTAGGTAAGGTAGCGGCGACGTTGGGGCGGGGCAGATTAGGGGGTAATAAATATAATATAGGGGTCGGCGATGCTAGGGGCAGCAGATTAGGGGTACATAGGGATAATGTAGGTTGCGACGGTGTGCGGTCGGCAGATTAGGGGTTAAAAATTTTTATTAGAGTGGCGGCGATGTGGGGGGACCTCGGTTTAGGGGTACATAGGTAGTTTATGGGTGTTAGTGTACTTTAGAGCACAGTAGTTAAGAGCTTTATGAACTGGCGTTAGCCCAGAAAGCTCTTAACTCCTGACTTTTTTCTGCGGCTGGAGTTTTGTCGATAGAGTTCTAACGCTCACTTCAGCCAAGACTCTAAATACCAGCGTTAGAGAGATCCCATTGAAAAGATAGGATACGCAATTGACGTAAGGGGATCTGCGGTATAGAAAAGTCAAGGCTGGAAAGTGAGCGCTAGACCCTTTCCTGACTGACTCTAAATACCAGCGGGCGGTAAAAAACAGCATTAGGACCCCCTAACGCTGGTTTGGACAGCTAACGCAGAACTCTAAATCTAAGTTAACTTTCCAAAATACTTCTATTATCTTATTTGCGTTGTTCTAATGGTATCCTTTTGTTAAAACCTAGGTAGGCTCAGGATCAGCAATACACTACTGGGAGATAGCTGCTGTTTGGTTGCTGCACATATATGCCTCCTAGTTGTATCTTGCTGCTCTTTCAATAATGGACACAATGACAATTAAGTAATTTTGATAATACAAGTAAATAAGAATGTTTAAAATTGAATGTTGTGTCTGAAGCATGAAAGAAAAATGTTAGGTTTCATGTCCATTAAGGTCCTAATATAATTAAGATAGCTTAATGTTGCACCTTTAGGCTCAATTTACAATGGAAATGG
This sequence comes from Bombina bombina, assembly GCF_027579735.1. Classification (NCBI taxonomy): domain Eukaryota; kingdom Metazoa; phylum Chordata; class Amphibia; order Anura; family Bombinatoridae; genus Bombina; species Bombina bombina. Next base: position 920,950,583 of record NC_069501.1, read on the forward strand.
TTTGAGTCTTAGTCCTATTATTTTAGGGTGTACCTAAGTAAGTATAGCGTGCTTGAAGAACATTTCAGATATGAGACTTTTCTTCTTTATCTTATGGTGGTGAGACAATAATAATTTAAATAATCATCAGCAGAAAATTCTATATCTAGTCCTAATACCTAGATAATGCTTACCAGAGGAGATCCCCTCCCAAATAGGGGCGTATGCAAAAATAATCACACCCCATTATGAAGATGACTTCATTTGCTCATCCCTCATTCCTAGACTGTCAATCATAGGACGAAATAGCAAGGGACGGGATCCCTGGTTAGCAGGTAGGTATTAGGCCAAGATATAGAACTTTCTACTGTTGATTTAAATTCTAATTATGTTGTCCCTACTAGAAATACATTTAATGGTTCAAATACAAGATAATAAAAGCCAAAATTCCTTGCTAAAATAACAAAAACACTGTCGGGAGAAAAAAGGCAAGAAAATACCTTCAAATGATAGCCTAACAAAACATCCAAGAAACTGACATACTGAATTCCCAAAAAATGAAAGGAGTAGAGACTATATAAGTCTAGGCCTCAGAAAAATATTGTGATGCACTTTGAGTTTCCAGACAAACCTATACATAGACATACATGTGTATATATATAGATGTCAAAAAGAAAGCAACAGGAAAACTGATGGCACTAAGTAACTATAATCAATGTTGCAACAGATGACTGAACCATTTGTATTTGTCACGACCACCTCTCCTAATCAGACTGTGCAAATAAGGCTGTGACTTAGATGAGAGGATGAAAGGGTTAACAAAATACTTTCTAAACTATGCTAGCTACAGAAAGTACAAAAACCCTGTTTATAACCACCCATTATCTGCATCTATAGCTTTAAATGCTGCCACTTTAAGATTATTTTAAGGGAAATCCAAAAGAAAAACCCAGACTAACAGATTAGAAATTACAAAATACAAGTTGGAAAAATCAGTGTAAAACATAGTACTATTATTATTACCAGTCCAGTCTCTTTAAGTAACGTGAATTAAAATCTCAGAAGAAAGCCAAAACTTTAATAATACATATTTATTATCACGAAAAATTAAAATGATGCTTTCCTTCTTGGCAGTGAGAGTCCACGAGGACATTCATAACCTATGGGAAATACTATTCCTGGGCATCAGGAGGAGGCAAATACACCCCAAACAAGACTATAAATATCCCTCCCACTTCCCCTACCCTCCAGTAGATCATTCAAGTTAAAGTAGATACAAGGGGTACAGAGGTGTAAAAAATGCTGCCACTACACATTAGAATTTGGGCCGGGTTGTGGACTCTCACTGCCAAGAAGGAATTGAATTTATCAGGTAGCATACATTTTTTTTTAAAAAAATTATTTATTTATATATCCAGCACTGAACAAGGCAACAAATGATATGTACAACAAAATTTGCAAGATATGATGACAATAAATGCTACCAAAGACAGTACTGTATTTTTCCTATAATCTATTAACATAGCTACTCCAGACATTACTTGTCTTCTCTCTCTCCTCATCTAACTTCTCATATCTAGACACCCTATCTGGTAAGACAACAGATAACAGTATAGCTTGCATAACATGTTAGATCCGATCCAAAGATCTCCAAGAGTCTCACGTGTTTTTGTAGTTCTTTGCAATCAGCAAGTCATTGCACCTCTATTATGAGTGAGTCGATGTTGGGTTTCATGTGTCAACAGATTAATTTCCCCTCCTCCCCATCCATCTCTGCTTCCTATTTTCTCCTAACTTTACCCAGGGCGCCCCCCCAGGGTTCCATTCTTGTCTCTCATCTTTTAGTCTCTTCATTGGTTCGGTATCTTTTTAATTGGGAAGTCTAGAAAATGTTCCATTTGCCTCGTAATTGGGCTTCCAGGACAACCTCTGAATTTTTGAGTGGGTACAGAATTTGTCTCTGATGTGTTAAGTCTAAGGTGTGAATCAGGGGTTCCCACTTGTTGAGAAAATGTTTGGTTCGTTTTATGATGTCACCCTGTGTGTCTACTTGTTCCCGAATCATTTGCTGTTGTAATTCTAGTTTGAGATGTGTTAGTGTTGGCGGATCAGGTTCCATCCACTTCTTGAGGATGAGCTTTCTGGCAAGCAGTATAACATTATGAACAAATGCCATGTGTTTGTTTGTGTCCGACTGTGTGTGGAGGAATATCACCACGTGCATGTTTAGATCTATACTCCCTCCCGTAACTCTCATTGCCCATTTGAGTGCCATGTTCCAGAATCTCGTGAGTTTTGGGCATTGCCAAATCATGTGGAGAATGTTGGGGTTTGCGTGCGCACATTTTGGGCAGAGTCCCGAAGTCTCCGGGCACCATTTGTGGAACATCTTTGGTGTTATGTATGCATTATGTAGTAGTTTTGTATGTGATTCCCGGATGTCATTTGATAATGAGGCCTTCCTCACCTTTAAAACACTCTGTTCAATGATTTGGTCTGTAACTAGATTTGGAGTGCAAGTGTTCCATTTATGTTGAATTTGATCTCTCACAGCCTTATTTGTCAGCGTTTGAAGTGCTTTGTATGTATGTGAGATTGAGGTCAGTCCTCCCTTTGTCAGAGTCAGTAGCTTGTATATTTCACAGTTGGTGTCCGGCATGTCTCCCATCCCCAGAATGCTTTGAACGTAGTGTCTTGTCTGTAGGAATGCGAAGTGGTGTTTGTGAGGTAGATTAAATTCTAATTGTAATTCGGCAAACGTTTTAACTGCTTTTTGGTCTGGCGTTAGGACTTGTCTGATAGTAGTCAGTCCCCTTGTTTCCCATTGTCTGAAAGGTAATGTGGTGAAACCCGCCTGGAAATCTGGATTACCCCGTAGGGGTAAGTATACTGTATTTTTGCATGTTATTTTCAAGGTCCTGCAGATTTTCCACCATGCTCTTACGGGTTGGAGGAAAATAGTATTGTGCCCTACTATTCCTTCTAGTTGTGTGTGAGTCATGTGTGGGAGCATTTTTAGTGACCATGGAGCAATCAGTTCTGACTCTAGTGTACCATTGGTGAAGGCATTTCTGTCTAAAAGCCAGTCCATTACATATTTGGCTAAAGCTGCCCAGTTGTAGTACTCTATATTTGGGAGTGCTAGTCCCCCCATCTCTGGTGTGCACGTCATTTTTTTATGTCCTATTCTATGTCTTTTCCCTTTCCATAAAAAATGTAGTATGTCTCTGTTCAGTGTCTGTAGGTCTTGTTTGTGTATGAGTTCGGGTAGCATTTGTAGTGCATACAGCAGTTTGGGAAACAGGATCATCTTAATTAGCCCTACTCTTCCCGACAGTGTCAGTGGTAGTGATGTCCAATTTAGGAGTGTGCTTCTTAGTTCCTTGAGTAGTGGTCGGAAGTTAAGTCCATACCACTCTCTGGGGTCTCTGGAGAGAATAATACCTAGGTACTTAAACGAGTTAGTGACAATCTTAAAGTTGTCTTGTAGTGGTTCTGCTGGCGACTCATTCCGTAACCACAGCAGTTCTGATTTATCTTTATTTATGCAGTAGCCTGAAATTTGACCGAACTCGGTGATGATGTGCATTAAAATGGGGATATTTCGCCTGGGGTCACTTGCATATAGGATCATATCATCTGCGAAAAGGGATATGTGGAGAGTTTCTTTGCCGATAGTTAGTCCTTTCGTGTTTTTCCTAATTTTGGTAGCTAATGGTTCAAGGGCCAGGTCAAAAAGGAGCGGAGAAAGTGGGCATCCCTGTCTTGTGCCTCTCATTAGTGGGAAAGGGTGTGATGGTTCGCCATTAACTAGAATTGCTGCTCGGGGTTCGTTGTATAGTGCGTAAGTGGCTGTCATAAAGTCGCCCTGGATCCCAAATTTCCCAAGGGTTGTGAAGAGATGGTCCCACAGTATTTTGTCAAACGCTTTTTCGGCGTCTACCAGTAGTATACAAGCGTCTCCCTCCCTCTGGTCCCCCTCCTGTTTTCCTTCCCCCCCAGTAGTGTGACAGAACTAGCTGTAATTTTCTCATATTCTTAACTGAGGATCTCCCTCTAACAAACCCTGTCTGGTCTTCGTGTAGCAGGTCCGGTAATATCCCCGTCAGTCTATTGGCTAGAATTTTGGTGAATAGTTTGTAGTCTGAGTTGAGTAGTGAGATTGGTCTATATGAGGAGGTCAGTAGTGGGTCTCTGTCTGGTTTGGGGATGACTGTCACATTCGCTTCCGAAAATCTATTTGATAGGTCTGCCCTTCCTTTCATTATGCCATTGAACAGTAAGGTGAGTGGCTCCGCCACCTCTTCCCTGATTATTTTATAAAACTCCCCCGGTAGGCCGTCAGGGCCGGGGTTTTTTTCTAGGGGTAAAGCATCAATAGCCCTAGTGATCTTCAGGGAGTCCACTGGGCCATTTAAGGTCTGTAGCTGTACCTCAGTTATTTGAGGGAGGGCCAAGTCCTTCCAAAAGTTTTGTTTCAGTTCCTCATCTACTCTCTGGGGGCTATACAGTTTGGAATAATATTCTACGAATGTTTTATGTATGTCCTCTTTTTTGGTTAGTATTGTTCCCTGTTTCTGTATGGCCGCTATAGTGTTAGGTTTCCTGGTTAGTTTGGTGATCTTTGCTAGTAATTTACCTGTGCGATTACCATAACGATAAAATTTAGCTTGCATTGGGGTTTGGGCTCTGCCTGCTGTCTGAATAAGATGAGTGTCTCTGAGGGTCTTGATATCTTTGTAATGTATTCTGTTTTGGTCTGTCGGATGTCTAAGGTATTGATTCCTTGCATTTAGGAGTTGGCGGAGAAGTAGTTCACCTCTCTTTCTGCAAATTTTGTTTATTCTAATTGCATAAGTTATGATCCCCCCTCTCAGCACCGCCTTTGCCGTTTCCCAAAACAATGAAATGTCATTTGTGTGTTGCTTGTTAAGGTCTTTGTAAACTAACCACTCCCCCACCAAGTGTTTTCGAAAGTTAAGGTCGTGGTATAAGTGCGTGGGGAATCTCCACCCACACGTCTTTCTCTGAGGGGCATCAGTATTTAGCACTAGTGTCACTGGTGAATGGTCTGAGATGGTTATGGGGTCTATCATAATGTCTCCTACCCTAGAGGATAAATGACCCGAGACTAGGAAATAGTCTATGCGGGAAAGTGTGGTTTTCGATGGATGTGCACATGTGTAATCCCGAGCCTCAGGGTTTCTTTCTCTCCATACGTCTACAAGACCCAGACTATTTTTGAAGTTTTTGAGTATCAATGTTTCTCTTCTAGATCCTATCCATGGCTGTTTGGGTTTCGTATTGCTAGTGGGGTTACGGAATCTGTCCGCAGGTGTCTGGGGCGCTATGTTGTAATCCCCACCCGCTATAATGGGTAGGTCTGAAAATTGTAAGAGTTTACTTTGAAGGTGTATTAGAAATTCTCTCTTCTGTGTCTGGGGGCCATATATACCGCAGAGAATCAGGGATAGTGTGTCAATCTTTAGTTTTATAATCAGGTATCTACCCTCAACATCAGAGATCACCTGTGTGATATCGTAGTTCAGTCCCTTTCGGAACAGTATTGCAATCCCTCTCGCTCTTTTATTTTCATAGGGTGTGAAGAGTACTTCTCCCACCCATCCCTGCTTAAGTTTTTGATGCTCTATTTGTGAAAGATGTGTTTCTTCTAGTATGGCTATGTCGACCTTTTTTGTATTCAACTGTCTCAGAATCGCCTTCCTTTTAATGGGCGATGTTATCCCTCCCACATTCCAGGTGGTGATTTTCATTGTCCTACAGTGGATGTCTTGAGTGTATGGGTGTCACAAATTGTCTAGGTTGTGAGGTGTGAAGTATTGTGTGTGGGTGTTGCAGTATAGGTTGATAAGCGTTACTTACTGTTTTCTGCAGTGTTCAAAATCTTTCTATTTTCCCCCTGAGGGAGCGCCCTGAGATCAGATGGATTCTATCTATCACTATGACAAACAATAAACAGTACGGTTAGTGAGTCTGAACTTTTAAGCTTTCAAAACCTCTTCTTGAATTTGTGCAAAGGAGACAAATACATGCAAAAATTTTCAACAATGCAACAGATAATAAACAATAAACAGTAACAAATTTTTCCCCCTATTACCCGCTCCCCCCCCCCACTTATAAAGGATATAAGTTTTCATGTCTCTTAGTTTTTAAGATGTTTTACTCTATGCTTTCTAAGGCCTTAAGCAGTGTCTCTGTTTTCAAAAGTCAACTGGCTTAACGTAGTGGCCCTGTTGAGTTAGCATTTCTTAGTGTTTTAGGTGCTTTATACTTCTTTTTCTATGATCCTGGCAGCAGTTCTCATCTTCCTGAGGCAGAAGGACGGTTTTCCTGATCTTGTGGTTGTCGTTGTTCGCTCTCTCTCTGCAGATGTAGCTTGAGCTGCTTTGGTGACTCAAAGAACAGAGGACCATTGGTTGTATGCAGTCGTAGTCTCGCTGGGTATAGAAGGGCTGCTGTCCTGCCTTGCTCAATGAGTTGCTTGCAGTACGGTGTAAATTCTTTCCTTCTGGCTGCTACTGTTGCAGAATAATCTT